>NW_025544698.1:0-73438 GCF_011800055.1 Colletotrichum gloeosporioides
TAACCCTAACCCTAACCCTAACCCTAACCCTAACCCTAACCCTAACCCTAACCCTAACCCGAACCCTAACCCTAACCCTAACCCTAACCCTAACCCTAACCCTAACCCTAACCCTAACCCTAACCCTAACCCTAACCCTAACCCTATCTTATAGGTTATTTATTATCTAGCTCTACTAGCTGTAATAGCGCTAGTATATATTATATAGCTTAGAGCAGCTACTCTAATTACTGCTCCTATAGCTTCCCTCTCTACTATTATAGCTGCTTATACTCTATCTAGCGTTATTAAGTGTTATATACCTACTAGACTAATACTAGCTAGCTTATCTATTAGATAGAGGAGGGTAGTGCTATAAGCTAGATTTAATATTAAGATAGTATAGGCTTATAGGGGCTATAATCTTAATACTACTTCTATTATTATTAGGGGGTTTAATTTAAGTATTACTCCTATTATTATTAGGGGTATTAATCTAAATATTACTCCTATAGTTATAAATATAGAAGGTAGAGCTATTCTCTATTTAGAAACTATTATAGGTATAGTTTTAGATAAATTCTAGCTACTTCTCTATAAACTTCTCTTAGAATATAATCTAGTCTATATAGTTAATCTACCTCTTATTTAACTTATTTAAACTTTAAGAAGTATCTATACTACTATATTAATATAGTCTTTTACTAGAGAAGATAGACTTAATAAATACTACTATAATTTTAGCATAATAGTTAAGTATAGCATTATACTTTATAGACTAAGCTTATTAGTAGCTATATTCTATAGCAAACCTCTTAAGGTTATCTATCTCTAGATCCTTAAGGTATATTATAATATACTATATCTCTTAAGAGGAGGTTTTACCTAGGTGGAATATGTAGTAGTAGAGGTTGAAATATATTTTCCTTAGAGTATACTTTAAGCTATAAGGTGCTAACTAGTTCTAGAAGGAGAACTCTATATTATTAAAGATTATACTACTAATAAGGATAGGCTTTAGGGGGATATTAATAATACTAATTATATCTAGGTAGAAGGAGAGGGTTATCTTATTATCTATACTTACTAGCCTTAAACTAATTCTATTAAAGTTATTATAATTTATTATAAAGTAGGTTTAGAGGTAATATAAAGTATCTCTAGCTAAGTAGTTCTCTACCTCTATAATAGTCTCCTTAATAAATTTATATACTANAGGTATCTCTAGCTAAGTAGTTCTCTACCTCTATAATAGTCTCCTTAATAAATTTATATATTATAGAGGATATAATTTAGTTAGGGATATATTACTTCTTTCTTAATAGGTTTAGGTAAATATCTAGAGGTACTTATAGCTAAGATATATCTTTAAGGTGAGGTTTATAGGTGAATACCTATTATTATGAAGCATGCTTCCCCTAAGTTTATCTTCTTTATTATAGTTAGTATTATCTTTTAGGATAAAGCTAACGTCTTCTTCTCTATTAGTGCTAGCTATAGTTATAAAGCTATTATTTAAGTCTTTATATTTAGCGTAAGTATTATAGCTATTATTATTAAACTTAATAGCTCCTTCTGTTATTAGTAGGATAATATCTTAGTTAGTAGAAGTATATTAAAGACTAAGCCTATTAAGGTGCTATCTATAACTAGCTATACTAACCTAGTGCTTTATAGTTTAGAGCTATATAAAGCTAATAATAATAATAATAATAATAATAATAATAGACTAATAGATTATTAATAGATAGCTTTATAAGGTAGACTGCTTTCTATTATCTTCTTAAACTTATCTAACTTCTACTACTACTAATACTAGTATAATTTATATAGCTACTTTTTATACCTTAACCTAAACCTAGTAGCCCTATAAGTTTAGCTTACTAATCTTCACCCTTATTAAACCTAAGTTTAGTGCTATTAAGGCTTATAGCTAGTTAAGATTGCACTAGAAATTTAATATAATATAATATAACTATAGAACTATAGGGGTGGGTTTATCTTATTAGACTAGCTTTATTGCCCCCCTTATAGCAGGCTATAGAGCAGATAAGCTAGGGTTTAGGGTTAGGGGGAGGGAGTAGGTCTAAATATAGCTAGTAACTACTTCTAACATATATAGCGTTTAATATAGTAAAAGAAAAAGAAATAGTAATAGGTATAGTAATAAGAATATGAGGATTGTAGGGCTTATTAATTCTAATACTTACTTTAAAACGTAATAATTATTAGGGGGGGAGGGAAAGATAACTTAGTATAAGAATATTTATAACTTATTATAGGAGGTTAAACTTTAGGTTACTTAGATTGAAGTAGTATAATAGATAGATTTTATAATTATATATTAGATAAAGAGAGGAGAGAAACTACTTTCTATAGTTAATAATTATATAGCTTATATCTTAATATTTCTTAGCTTAATAATATTTCTCACTATCCTCTTTACTACTATTTATAAGCTAGGGGGAGGTTTTAACTATCTACTTAAAATAAGGAGTAAGAGGGATAGTAACTTTAGTATAAAGTCTCTAACCTATAATATAAGCTTTATGAGGCCTTTATTATTATTATTATTATTATTATTTATAAAGCTCTCTACTAGCTTTTCAGTATATACCTAAGATAGTGTGGATAGGAGCTAAGTATACTTTAGGGGCTTATTTTATCTAGGAGGTGCTATAACTTTATTTATTATATAGCTTTAGATATTACTATTACTACTACTTTTACTGCTAATACTGCTTTCCTAGTAGGCCTTACTTTTATAAATACTAGCTTATATACTTAGTAGGGGGGAGAGCTCTATATTATCTCTAGTCTTATTAAGATTAATATCTTCTACTTTACTTTCTCCTCTATTAGAATCTATCCTATTAGTATTATTTAGGTCTAGCTGCCTTTCTTATAAAACTTAGACGTTTAAGCGTTATATTTTTTTAGATAGGCTACCTCCTACCTTAGTAAACTATAAGGCTAAAATCACTTTAAATACTACTAAGTAGATTTTCTAGCTGAGAATAATATCCTTCTTCACCTCTAATATATTATCTATAAAGGTGAAGAATAAGCTAACTATTATGCTATTATAAATTATATTTTAAGTACTCTACTCTATATCTATAATCTATTCTAAGTATAATTCTTCCCCTATAATCTAGTAGATAGACTAGAGGAAGTATACCTATAAGCTAAATTTTATAAATCTCCTACTATATATAGTAGCTATTACTCTAAAACCCTTAAGGTTTAAGCTCCCTACTAAGACCTCTTTTAGGAGGTAGATATGCTCTATTTGTTTAAAACTAGCTATATTAGATAAAACTTAGCTTAGAACGTCTTATTTAACTATATTTATAATAATTATTAGTAGGTCTCCCTACTATCTCCTATAGTTTGCTAGGTTGAAGCTGTTATCCTTTTTGCTTACTACCTACTTTATATAATCCTCTATAGGAGTAATAGTTTTAGTAATATTAGCTGCTAGAGATAGCTTATTAGGCGCTCTCTTACTAACCTCCTTAAGTATAAAGATAACCTAAGAGATAATATATACTATAATATCTAATAAGATATAGCGCTTATCTTTCTTAATATTTATAATATAGAGGAGGCTAGGGAAGTATAAGTTTTAGTTACTAATAATTGCTTTATATATATTAAAGTACTAATTATTATCTAAGAGGGTGAGGAAGTTAGGATACTACTTATACTAGCTATTAAGGTTCTTAGAAGTAGGTAGGTATAGGTAGAATAATACCTAGATATGCTTCCTATAGTACTTTTATAGGAGTTCCTCTAATATTATTTTCTAGTCTACACTTATAATATATATTTTAGCTAGAGGGGGGAGCTTTATAAGAGTTTATAAAACCTTATAGAAGATAGAGAAGAAAAACTAATATATAGTTAGGACTACTAATCTATGCTCTTTACTAGTTCTTATACCTTATAGGTTCTATAGCTAATTATCTACTCCTAAGCAGATATTAAAAATATATCCTTCTTAATATATATACTATACTATATAGTAACTATCTCCCTCTATTTCTTATTCTTCTAGATTATAGTAAGTTAGGGGATAGGGAACTTTTTATCTATTATAAGGTTTAGAGCTATAGATATTTAGTTTATAATCTTAGATACCTTACTATTAAAGTAATTCTTATCCTCTTTTACTACTATAATAAGCTAGTCCTAAACCTAGCTATAGCTATCTAAGAGAGTTATACTTAGGTAGTTTATATAGAGGTTAGTAATAATATAATTAGGGGTATAATCTATAGGTTAGTATAAATATTAGCTAAGCCTTCTTAAGGAGGAGGTAGGTATAAAAGGTGATATACCTTTATTATAGATATCGCAAGCTTACTATAGCTCCTCATCGCCACCTCCTATCTCCTCTATATAAGCTTTAAGAGCCTCAACCCTATGCTACTTAGCTAAGATCTCTAGTTTATAGCTATTATTAATTTTATCTTATGCTCTAAAATCCTTAATAAGCTGCTCCTCTTAGCTACCTACTAAGCTAAATACTTAGCTACTAGTATGCTATTATATCTTTTTAACTTCTACCTTTAAACTTAAGAGTAGGATTTAGTTTTTAATTACTATATAGTTAAGTATACTACTCTAAAAGATCTTCTAGAGCCTATTAACCTATATATAATTAATTAGCTAGTTATACCTTAAGGACTAAGTTAGGGAGAGAGCATAGATAAGTATATAAGCTGACGCTATATAGTACTCCTTTATAAGTTCTAAGACTAACTTACTATCCTAGAAAAGCAGGTTTTTCGTAGACTTATTAGGTATTTTATTAATTTCAGGCTTAGTTCGTTTATTAGTTATATATATAGGTTTACTAGTATAAGCTTTATACTTCTATAGAATATCTACTTCCTTTATTTATACTATTATAAGATATAGATATATTTATAGTTACTAAGTAGAATATAATCTCTGCTAGAAAATAGATAGAGGATAATATAAAAGAGGGAGGAAGAAAGGAGAGCAGGTAGGTATAGCCTTTATAGGGATTCTTATAATATAGGATAACCCTAGTTAAATAAGAAGAAGAATAACTATTTATTAGGCTTATAGGAAAGCTAGCTTATAAGCATATAGCATACCTAAGCTCACTTATAAATTATTATATATTATAATCTAAGAGGGGAGATAGAAGTATATACCTAACCTAAAGAGGTATATAGAGGTTAAACTACTAAAGTCTTAGCAAGAGATCATCTAGCTATTCAACCCCTATATAATAGCTATAAAGTGCACTTATCTAGCTATAATTAGCTCCACTAGTATAAGGTTTTCCTAGAGCTAATATAAGTTAGGAATAAAGCAGTAGATAAAGCTCACTTTAGGAGAGATATCAGAAGAAGATCTCATATATAAGCAACTCTAGACGTTATATAGAAGATATACTACTATATTTTAAGTTTATAGTTATAATTCTAGACATTTCAACTAGGTTTCTAAGTTTCCTATATCTATTCATACATAACTAATTTATTCTTAAGGTTTTTTTATATTTTTTATTTCAACATCTTAACTAAGTGAACATCACTAATACTAGTTCCCCCCCCCTTCCTACTCACGTAATACCCTTAATTTTAGGGTAATCTATAGCTAATAAGGTGTTCTTATCTATCTTAAACTTATATCTTTATACTCCCTAGCAGTTATTAAGTAGCTAAGCTAAATATCATAACACTCTATTCTATAACCTAAAGCTAAATAAATATATATATTTATTTAATATCCTTTTAAGCTATATACTTAAAAGATTAGCTTCTAGCGCAGAAATATAGGACTAGTAGCCTTATAATAGTATATTAAGACGAATAATATTATAATAGAGATAAATAATAATACTAAAAGCTTAAGGTACTTTGCTTTTTATAATAGAGTTTCTCTAGAATAAGCACTAATCTATAACTAGTTTTCTAAGTGTTTAAAAAAGTTCTTAGGCTTAAAGGTAAATAATTATCTAAGTTACCTACTAAATAGCTAAAGCTAGTATATATTATTTATAAAGAGGGTTAAACTAATATTAAGTTAAATAGGTGCTAAATAACGCAAAACTATAGAGCTAATAGATAAATTTAAATTCTTAAGGTGAATTTCTAAACTTAGGTTTAAAATTCTATTCGCTATAGTTATAAAAGACTTAATATACTAAATATTAGCTATCTTAAATATTAACTAAATCTAGCTAAAGCAGTAATATAAAATAAGGGTTTAAAGTCCTCTTCTAAAGGAGGGTTACTTATAATCGTCTAAGCTATTATAGTTATAGAATTACTGAGGCTAGTAGTAGCGTAAAGGGGATATATAAAGGAGGGTACTATATTATACTCTCCCTCTCTCTATATAATCTATCTATAAAATAATAGGAAGTTACCCTACCTTAAATCTCTTATCTTAATATATTCTTTTTTAGGGTTATATTCTATTTATAAAGTACTTCACCTTTTTATTTCTAAAGATTTCTATTACCTCTTCTATATCCTACTTCTATATCCTTAGTCTTCTATTATTTATACTATAGCTTAGAACTATACTTTAGTAACTAAAGAGGTTAAATAAGTATAGGATAATACTAGATAATAAAGATATAAAAGCTCTTTCTTAACCTATAGTATAAGATATAGCGTTATATTATACTGTATACTATATAACTATTTATTTATTTACACCTACCTTAGGTATAAATATATATACTTTACAGGGTATAATTATAATAAGCTAGGCAAAATTATCCTAAAAGTTAATAAGATATCTAAATACCTACTAGATAATACTAGATAATAGGGATAATAGATAAAAATTAAGCCTAAAGATTAAAGATCTTAGTAATTAGTACTTATTAATTTAGATTTCTAAACCTAGGTTTAGAATCCTTTTAGCTTATAGCTATATAAGAGGGTGCTAGCTGCTAGAGCAGGTTTCTAAACCTAAGTTTAGAATAAAAAGTAGCTATTTTTTTAGTGATATAAATTTCTAAACCTAAGTTTAAGATAATAAGTAGCCGCTTTTTTAGTTATATAAATTTCTAAACCTAGGTTTAGGATAGAAATTATTAGCTTTTTAGTGCTATAAATTTCTAAACCTAAGTTTAAGATTAAAAGTTACTACTTTTTAGTTATATAAATTTCTAAACCTAGGTTTAAGATTTTAATAGCTACTAAACTTCTCAACCTAGGTTCTAGACTTTATTCGCTGCGTTTTATTAAGCTATATTTCTAAACCTAAGTTTAGAATTTTATTTACTGCTTTTTATTAGGCTGAATTTTTAAACCTAGGTTTAGGATTTTATTTATTACTAGATTTCTAAATATAGGTTTAGGATTTTGCTTGCTATATTTTACTAAGCTATATTATTAAACCTAGGTTTAGGATTTTGTTTACTACTTTTTGCTAGGTTAAATTCCTAAACTTAGGTTTAGGATTCTAGGAGCTACTAAATTTATAAACCTAGGTCTATAACTTTAGCACCTGCTTTTTCTTAGACTTCTAAACCTAAGTTTAAGATTCTAGTAGCTATTAAATTTCTAAACCTAGGTTTAGGATTTTATTTACTATATTTTACTAAGTTATATTTCTAAACCTAAGTTTAGGATTTTATTTGCTACGTTTTGCTAAGTTGTATTTCTAAACCTAAGTTTAAGATTTTATATACTATATTTTACTAAGTTATATTTTTAAACCTAAGTTTAGGATTTTATTTGTTATATTTTACTAAGTTATATTTCTAAACCTAAGTTTAAGATTTTATTTATTATATTTTGCTAAGTTATATTTCTAAACCTAAGTTTAAGATTTTATTCGCTATATTTTACTAAGTTATACTTCTAAACCTAGGTTTAGGATTTTATTCGTTATGTTTTACTAAGTTATATTTCTAAACCTAGGTTTAGGAGTTTATTTGCTATATATCACTAAGTAGAGTTTCTAAGCCTAGGTTTAGGATTTTATTTACTACGTTCTACTAAGCTATATTCCTAAACCTAGGTTTAGGATTTTATTCGCTACATTTTGCTAAGCTACCTTCCTAAACCTAGGTTTAAGATATCCTCCTAGATAGAATTAAGCCTACATATAGTGAGGTAACAAATAAACATAAAGTAACGCTAAATAATAGAAATTATAAGGCTAGCTTTCTACTATAACAACTAAAGTAATTAGAATAAATATATAATAAGGTTAGATAATAGAGACACTATATAAGCTCAGCCCCCTAAGGGTTAATAATAGCCTTCCTCAGTAGAAAGATCTAAATTACTACTAACTAAAGCTAGATACTAGATATAAGACAGCTATTATTATATATATAAGAGGAATAAAGTATAATTACTAGTTATTATATAGGAAACGTATAAAGTATATATACCTATAGTGGATATAAATATCTCTACTTCTCAGCAGCTCTAAGAAAAAAACAACCTAATCGCTTTTACTAGCTGCTATATTTAGTAGGAACTGTATTATATTTAGTTATATTTATTAGGCTATACCTTATAAAGCACTTAACCTATAGATTCCTAGCTATTACATCCTTTCTATAGTATACTAATAGGAATAATATAATAATAGAGATAATAGATAATCCTAAGTGACTGCATTATCTTTTGCATATACTTCCTATATATAGAGTATAATAACTATATATTCTATAGCAAACATAATAAGGATTTATATAAATATTAAATATAAATATTTAGACTCCTTATTAGCTATTAGGAACCTAAGATAATATTTATTCTAATATAAAGATAAGCTCTATAAATACACTTAGCTACATAAGAACTAAGGAGAGGTATGCTCTAATAAGTATTATATTTATTGCTTACTAGTTGCTATAGCCTTCTTAGAGTATACTAATAGGAATAATAGGACTATAGGGTTAATAGATAACGCTAGAGAATTATATTACTTATCCCCTAAGTTATCTGCAGTTAAGATAGGGTATACTAGACTAAACGCCTACTAAGTAGCACTTTAAATAACTAGGAAGCTATAAGTATATTTAGTTATACTATAGTATCTTATAGGCTAAGGGATTCTTTTATATATACTATATAAATAAAGGTTTATACTATATAATTAGATAAGAGGCAGCTTAAGAGCAATATAGAGGCTTTAGATTAATTCTTCTTATAATAAAGGGAATAATTAATAGATAATAATTATAGGGGATATCTTTAGATTATATGATATTCAGATAGGCGAATAAGGCTATAACGCATTCTCTACTATTAATAAGGATTAAATCAACACTTAATAACGCTAGACGATAGGGTTACTTTATAACTTATAGTGTGAAGATGCTCTTAAGGCTATAGATATATAGTAGTAGAGAGAGTATTAATAGAATAGGTATAGTATAGCATATATAATCTATATAATAATTATATTTAGTTAGGAACTATAGGAATATAAGTATTAGTGTAGTATATTTATATTCCTTAGGGCTAGGGACTACTAAGGTAGTTTCCTAAGGCTAAGTTTAGGATTCTAGTAGCTACTATCCTATAATATAAATTCCTAAACCTAGGTTTATAATTACTATAGCTATAAGCTAATAATATAATTCTATAAACCTAATCCTAGTATTAGGATAGCTACTAGCTAGTGATATAAACCTTTAAACCTAGGGTTAGTATATCCTATCACTAAGGATTAGGCTAGTATAAAGCAAAGTTTAGATATAAATAAGTATAGCGAAACGCTAAATAATAGAAGTACTATATAAGCTTAACCTATAAGGGTTAGAAACTAATCTTCCTACTATAAAGACCTAAATAATTACTGAATAATATAGGATAATAGAGCTATTAATTTATAAGCCTTATAAATAAAAATAACCTACTGCGTATTCTCTAGCAAATAGATTAAGTATTTAGATCTATCTTTATTATAAATATATAGTCTCCTTACTAGCTCTTAAGAAACCTATACTAATATGTTAATAGTTTCTTCTTTTATATAGGAAAGCCTAAAGAATATACTTAAGTATTTAGGTGTATATTAAGGATTACGCTCTGTTTATAAAGTTCTAGGTGTTATAGTCTTCTTAAGGTATACTAATAGGAATAGTATAATAATAGGGATAATAGATAACATATACTACCTATATTATAAGCTCTCTATAAGCTAGAAGAGTTATTATAGCCTTAACGCTCTCTAGGTAGTTATATAAATCGTCTTTTCAGCAGCAAAGGAGAGAACATCTATTCTCTTTCTACTAAGTATACTTAGTATATTTAAATATTCTCTTATATACTATATAGGGTAGGGTATCTAGTTAAGGAGTTTAGACTAGTAATTTATAGTAAGGAGATATAAATAAATACTATATAGTCTCCTTACTAGCTCTTAGGAAACCTATACTAATCTATAAGTGATTTCTTCTTTTAGGCAGAAAAGCCTAAAGAATATACTTAGGTATTTAGGTGTCTATTAGGGGTTACACTCTATTTATAAAGTTCTAAGTGTTATAATCTTCTTAAGGTATACTAATAGGAATAGTATAACGATAGGGATGATAGATAATATACACTACCTATATTATAAGCTCTCTATAGGCTAAAAGGGTTATTATCACCTTAATGCTCTTTAAATAGTACTTAGATACTAAATTAAAAGAAGTAATAGGGATTTTTAGATTCTTACTTCTAAGTATATATAGTAGATTTATATATCTTCTTATAGATACTATATAAGTTAGGGTATCTACTTAAGGAGTTAGGACTAGTAATTAGTAGTAGGGAGATATAAATAAATACTAAGTAAGGCTAGATAAAAATAGAGTTAAGAGGTAAAGGACTTATTACTAGGGATATAAAGCTAGGATTATAGTGAAAAGGAGATCTAAAAGGGTTTACTATATAAAGACCACTTTATAAAATAAATTCTACTTTCTCTAAGGTAATTATCACCTCTTAGGTAAAGCTTAATAATCTCTTATGAGTTACGCCTTAGTACGTGCTAAACCCCTATATATTATAGGAGGATTAAGTGCTTACTTTAGATTTAGATTTATAAAAAAATACTNCCCCTATATATTATAGGAGGATTAAGTGCTTACTTTAGATTTAGATTTATAAAAAAATACTATAGTAATAGGGGGTATAGTTTATAAATAACAATTATAATAGATAAAGCTAGATAATATAATATTAATATAAGCTCTTTAGGCTATTATATTATCCCTACTAATGCTTAGTACTAAATAAATATTAGGTAATACTAAATAATAGAGATAGTATATACCTCTATGAGAGAATAAAATACTGAGGCTATCGATTTAAAGTAGTAGAGATAGTAGAGATAAAATAAATATAGTATATATAATTTAGACTATAATTAAGCTTATTTTAAAACTATAAGAATATAAGTATTACTGTAGTGTAGTTATAGTTTTTAGAGCCTCGTAGTAACTATAGTAGGTTCCTAAACTGTGGTTTAGAATATAGTATAACAGAGGGTTTATATTCTAAGATAATACAGCCTAAATAAACGCTAGAGGATAATAGATAATAGTGTAGTATATATTAAGAACGTTTTTAGGATTTAAAAAAGGTCCTTCTTAGTAAGGATATCTAAATAAACGCTAGATAGCACTAGGCGATAGATAAAGTCTAAGATTTTAGTAACTATTAGCTATTAATATTAATTTCTAAACCTAGGTTTAGGATTCTAGTAGCTACTAAATTTCTAAACCTAGGTCTAGGATTTTAGTGGCTCCTTTTCGCTAAGTAGGGTTTCTAAACCTAGGTTTAAGATATATAAATTATTATAAAAAGTAGGTATTACTAGCTATATACTTATTAGCTTCTTAAGTTTTAAGTTATTTCTAAGTAGTAGGAATATCTAAATACCTACTAGATAAAGCTAGATAATAGGGATACTAGATGGAAATCAGGCCTAAAGGTTAAAGATCTTAGTAACTAGTAATTACTAATCTAGTTTTCTAAACTTAGGTTTAAGGTCTTTTTAGCTTATAGCTACAGAGGTAGGTTCTAAACCTAGGTTTAGGATCTAAGAGGGCGTAAGCTACTAGAGCAGGTTTTTAAACCTAAGTTTAAAATAAAAAGTAGCTGTTTTTTAGTGATGTAAATTTTTAAACCTAGGTTTAGGATTAAAAGGAGCTATTTTTTAGGGTTATAAATTTCTAAACCTAGGTTTAAGATTAAAAGTTACTATTTTTTAGTATATAAATTTCTAAACCTAGGTNTTTAGGATTAAGTATAGGCTGAAAATTATTAGCTTTTTAGTGATATAAACTTCTAAACCTGGGTTTAGAATGAAAAGTAGCTGTTTTTTAGTGATATAAATTTCTAAACCTAGGTTTAGGACTTTAGTAGCTGCTGCTTACTGAATTAGCTTTCTAAACCTAGGTTTTATATCTCTATAGTATACTTATAGGAATACTATAATAACAAAGATAGCAGATAACGCTATACTCTTAGAGTATATATAGCACTATTAATCTATAGTATAGAAAGGTTTAAACTAGCCTAGTTAACCTAGCCTATTTCAACTAGCCTATACGCTAGTAGAACAATACCTAAATTACCTATAATAACTTTCTATAAGGAAATTATAGGCTTTTATATATAATATAAGGGAAGGTTTCTAATTTATAGTAAGGCTAAAGCTATCTTTAGAGCGTTCTTATAATAATTGCGATAGGGAATAAACTTAAGATAACTTCAGATAATGTAAATAATACAGCTTTTCTTTCCTATAGTAAAACATAGTATATAGTTACTATGTATTCTATAGCGTATTTCTTAAGGGCTATATAGAATGCTAAAACCTTCTAAGACTATATTAAATTTATCTAGAGACTTAGGAGGGTATATATTATAAGGAGCAGCTTATCTGTAGATTTATACTGCTAGTAGCTATCTTATAATATACTGATAGGAATACTTAGATAATAGAGGTGGTAGATAACGCTAGACTGATATACTTAGGTTAACTATAGGTATCGCTAAGTAATAAGACTAGTAAATAGAAACTAGCTCCTAATACTTAGCTTAAAGACCCCTTAATAGCACCTTAGAAGTGCAGTTATTTATGACTAATATAGCTGAGATAAATATAGATAGGAAGGTTTAAATAGACCTTAAGCTTTACTAAGTAATAAGACTGCTAGATATAAACTAGATCCTAAGGCTGGGGATTAATCCCTAATATATAGTAGGATAGTCTGAATTATCCCTAGGCTTCACTAGATAATAAACCTAGTAGATAGAAACTAGATACTAAGGCTTAAGATTAATCCTTTAGAGCAGGTATATAAGGGTTAATCTATACTAACCCTTCCTATTAATTATATTATATAGTCTAAGAAGGTTATCTATAGGTCTAGTAAACTTAAAAGGAGTAGGCGTCACCAGCTTTAAATTAGTTAGCTCCTAAAGTTTAAGGTTAAACCTTAGTAGCTTAAAGGGTTAAATAAACACTAAGTAATACTAAATGATAAAGATAGGGGATAAATAGAGGAAGACTTCTAATAATATAGATAATAGCAGTATTTTTCTACACTATAAAACACAGTATATAGTTACTATATATTCTTTACCTTAGTATATTTCTTAAGGGCCTTATAGATTTATAAATCTACACTACTTTATAGTTTTAAGTAGGGTTTATATCTATACTCCTTTATAGTTTTAAGGTAGGTAAGCAGAATCTAAAAGCTTAGTCTAATATATAGATATGCCTAATAAATACGCTTACTTATTTAAGTGTCTAGTATAATATATACTGTGAGGAGTAGCTTATCTATAGATTTATACTGCTAGTAGCTATCTTATAGTATACTAATAGAAATACTTAGATAATAGAAGTAGTAGATAATATTAAACTAATATACTTAGGGTAACTATAGGTATCGCTAAGCAATAAGACTAGTAAATAGAAACTAGCTCCTAATGCTTAGCTTAAAGACCCCTTAATAGCACCTTAGAAGTGCAATTATTTATAACTAATATAGCTGAGATGAATATAGATAGGAAGGTTTAAATAGACCTTAAGCTACACTAGGTAATAGTCCTAGTAGATAGAAACTAGATCTTAAGGCTTAAGATTAATCCCTAGCACCTAACAGGAAGGTTTAAATTATCCTTAGACTTCACTAGGTAATAGGCTTAGTAGATAGAAACTAAATCTTAAGGCTTAGGATTGATCCTTAGTACCTAGTAGGAAGGTTTAAATTATCCCTAAGCTTTATTAGGTAATAGGCCTAGTAGATAGAAACTAAATCCTAAGGCTTAGGATTAATCCCTAGTAGTTATAAGGGTTAAATAAACACTAAGTAATACTAAATAATAGAAATAGGGGATAAATAGAGGAAGACTTCTAATAATATAGATAATAGTAGTATTCTACTACACTATAAAATATAACCCCTTAATAATACCTTAGAAGTATAGTTATTTATATCTAATATAGGTATAATAAATAAAGAAATTTAGCTAAAATAAATATAGATAGGAAGGTTTAAATAGATCTTAGGCTTCACTAAGTAATAAGACTATAGGATAGAAACAGGCTCTTAAAGCTTTAAAAGTTAGCCTTAGTAGCTAGAAGGGGTAAATAAACACTAAATAACGCTAGATAATAGTATTACTATTAGGGAATAAGCCTCTAAAGCGATAGAGTTATACTAAGCAGAAAATTATATAAAGAAATATCTCAGCTATAATAAAGCTAGAGATTAGTAAAGTAGATTTAGTTAAAGAGAAGAATAATATTAAATATTATAATATCCTTTTATAGCTAAAACGTAAGTATAATATACTATAAAGAATAAAGTAGTAAATAGACTATAAATACTACTAGATAATACTAGATGAAGAAAGAAATAAGTGAAAATAAGCCTTTATAGCTTATAAATAATTATTAGTATACTAGGTTTAGGATAAAGACTAGCTTCTTTTTTTAGTAATATAAATCTTTAAACCTAGGTTTAGGATAAAAATTAGTTTTTCCTTTAGGGTATAAATTTCTAAACCTAGGTTTAGGATAAAAACTAGCTTCTTTTTTTAGTAATCTAGATTTCTAAACCTAGGTTTAGGATTAAAAGTTGCTATATTATGAGGACCTAAATTTCTAAACTTAGGTTTAAGATAAAAATCAGTTTTTCCTTTAGGATATAAATTTCTAAACTTAGGTTTAGGATGAAAACTAGCTTCTTTTTTTAGTAATCTAGATTTCTAAACCTAGGTTTAGGATTAAAAGTCGCTATGATTTAGGGATATAAATTTCTAAACCTAGGTTTAGGATGAAAACTAGCTTCTTTTTTTGGTAATTTAGATTTCTAAACCTGGGTTTAGGATTAAAAGTCGCTATATTGTGAGGATCTAAATTTCTAAACCTAGGTTTAGGATTGATTTTAGGCTAAAAGTTATAGACTTTTTACTAATATAAATTTCTAAACTTATATTTAGGATAAAAAATCGCCGCTTTTTAGTGATATAAAATTTTAAATCTTAGTTATTATTTACTAAGGCTTATAATAAATAATACTCTATAGCTAGAAAGTAACTTTTCTATAACTTAAAGTATATAAAACACTATATCGTTTTTAAGATTAACTATATAGTATTACTCTATTTTTAGCCTTATATATATAGTATAGTTTTATAATAAGGTTATCTAATTATATATTATATAAAGACCTATATAGTATTATATAAGCCTAACTTAGTATAGATAACATTACGTTATATACTTATAACGCGTCTAACTATCCCTTCTATATCCTAAAATAACTTCCTTCTATCCTCTTATTACTACTCTTAGACTTCCTCTATCCTTTCGTTCTATATATATATAGATTCTAGTATACTATTATTAGTTCTTTATAAATAATACTTATAATTAGCACCTACTTTATTATATATTATCTATAGTTTCTATTCAGCTAGCTACTTTAAGAGCTTTTAGTATTATAAGTAGCTATTAAGCTAGCTTTTTAGATATTAGTTTGATATTCTAGGGGCTACTAGCTGCTATATACCTTTCTATATATAGGCTTAAGATTCTAATAGCTAGTTTTTACTAAATAGGATTTCTAAACTTAGGTTTAAGATTCTAGTAGCTAGTTTTTAGTAGGCTATATTTCTAAACTTAAGTTTAAAATTCTAATAGCTAGTTTTTATTAAGTAGGATTTCTAAACCTAAGTTTAAGATTCTAGTAGCTAGTTTTTACTAAGTAGGATTTCTAAACTTAGGTTTAAGATTCTAGTAGCTGATTTTTAATAGGTAGGATTTCTAAACCTAGGTTTAAGATTCTAGTAGCTAATTTTTAGTAAGTAGGATTTCTAAACCTAGGTTTAGAATTCTAATAGCTAATTTTTAGTAGGTAGGATTTCTAAACCTAGGTTTAAAATTTTAGTAGCTAGTCTTTAGTAGATAGGATTTCTAAACCTAAGTTTAAGATTCTAGTAGCTAGTCTTTAGTAAGCTATATTTCTAAACCTAAGTTTAAAATTCTAGTAGCTAATTTTTACTAAATAAGATTTCTAAATTTAGGTTTAGGATTCTAGTAGCTAGTTTTTATTAGGTAGGATTTCTAAACTTAGGTTTAGGATTTTAGTAGTTAGTTTTTACTAAGTAGGATTTCTAAACCTAGGTTTAAAATTCTAATAGCTAGTTTTTAGTAGGTAGGATTTCTAAACCTAGGTTTAGGATTCTAATAGTTAGTTTTTAGTAAGTAGGATTTTTAAACCTAAGTTTAGGATTCTAATAGCTAGTCTTTAGTAAGCTATATTTCTAAACCTAAGTTTAGGATTCTAATAGCTGATTTTTACTAAGTAGGATTTTTAAACCTAGGTTTAAGATTCTAGTAGCTAGTTTTTACTAAGTAGGATTTCTAAACTTAGGTTTAAGATTCTAGTAGCTAGTTTTTACTAAGTAGGATTTCTAAACCTAAATTTAAGATTCTAATAGCTAGTAGGATTCTAGTAGCTAGTTTTTACTAAGTAGGATTTCTAAACCTAAGTTTAGGATTCTAGTAGCTGATTTTTAGTAGGTAGGATTTCTAAACCTAGGTTTAAGATTCTAGTAGCTAGTTTTTGCTAAGTAGGATTTCTAAACCTAGGTTTAGGATTTTAGTAGCTAGTAGGATTCTAATAGCTAGTTTTTGCTAGGTAGGATTTCTAAACCTAAGTTTAGGATTCTAGTAGCTAGGTTTTACTAGGTGGGATTTCTAAACCTAGGTTTAGGATTCTAGTAGCTAGTTTTTGCTAGGTAGGATTTCTAAACCTAAGTTTAGGATTCTAGGAACTAGCTTTTACTAGGTGGGTTTTCTAAACCTATATTTAGAATTTTGCAATTATAGTTATTTCTACCTCCCCTAATATAAATCGATTTTTTTTCTATATGGCTGGCCCTAACCCTAAACCCTCAGCAGCTGTTTCCTTATATTATAAGTCCTACACCTCTCCTTATAATAATATTAATCTATATAGTAGCTACTTATTATTATCTATTTCCTATATATAATTATTATCTATTTCCTATATATAAAACTAAATATATAATAGATATAGCTATATACCTTTATATCTCACTTATATATTATCCTCTATATAGTTATTAAATAGCCTCCTTAGTTTAATATATACTTCTATATACTACACCTTAAATAGTATAGCTAGCTTAATAATATTAAGTATAAATATTACTTAAACTTAATCTAATATATAGTTAACTATTATCTATATTACCTAAAGTATAACCTTATCTTTATTAATAAAAGCTATTATATTAAAGAGTATACTAATACTAAGCCTTTTTAAGTATACTACTTATCTTATATAAACTAGCTATAAGCTAAGCTCTAGTCTTTTATTAGTAATATAGATTAGCTTATTATAGCTTATCTTTATATATTTTATTTAAACTTTTTAAAGATCTTAAATATAGTTTAATACTAATTAACTTAAGCTTCTATTTAGAGTACCTTATAAAGACTTATTAGCTATTTATCCTTAAGCTACCTTAAACTATCTTTTACTATACTAAAATATATAAAACCTCTAATACTATATACTAACTATCTATAGTATACTCCTAATATTACTTACCTACCCTCTTATATTACTACCTTTCTTCTAAATATTAACCTATCTATATTTCTTATAGTAATAAGCTTAAATCGTTTAAATCTACTAGTATATAAAACTATATATATTATATTAAATTCTATTATTAACTAGTAGTATAATATATAGAATTAGCTTTATTATAAGGGCTAGATATTAGATATTACTAAGTTAGTTCTAAGTTTAAATAATTCTATAAATTCCTATTATATAAGTATATATATTATTCCTTTCTATTAGTTTTAAAAGTAAATAGTATATTCTTAGATATAAAGTAACTTTATTTATAATAACTATATATTAGTATTTTTTATATACTATAAGTGAGAAGTTAATAAGAATTATAAATAGATCTATAGCTTTATCTAATCTTAGAGTATAATTATAAATAAAGTTAAAAGTTATTTATATTTTCTAATAGAAGAACGTTAGAAATATTTTATTTATCCCTCTTAAAAAAGTATACTAACTATTAAGTTACTATAGGTTACTATTAGAATAAAGTTTATAAATTTAATAATTTAATTAGGTTAAAATAAGCTAGTGTTAGTATTATTTAGATTATAATATCTCCTTAGAATACTTATATAAGTTAGTAGTTAATAATACTATTATTAATTAGTCTAAACTAAGTAGGTCACTATTAGTAGTTTAAGATTATTTAAACCTTAATTAAATATTTATTAATTTAACTAGGTATTCTATAAGCTAGAAACTTAAATAAGAAGGATATTTAACTATTAGCTCTAAGTATATCTATAATATAGATATTTTAGGCGTAAGAAGTTTAATAAATAATACTTAGTAAGATTTTAATAAATCTTACCCCCTGCTTTTATAGACCTACTCTTTTTTAGGTAGTAGTTTTAATAAATAATTATATTATTTATTATTACTAGTATAATAGAGTATTAAGATTCTAATTAAGAATTAAATCTAAGTTTAATACCTTAAAGCTACTTATAGACTAAACTTCTAATATAGAAGACCTTATAAAAGGAACTTTAAATATCTTACTTTCCTCTATAACTACTAATATCTCCTTATAACCCTTCTTAAAAACTATCCTTTTTACTTTATAAATATAATCTAACTTTACTAAAGCTTTATTTACTTTTACTTATACCCTTTATAACACCTCTATTCTCTTATAAAATAATTCCTTAGTCTCCTCCTCCTTATTATCTAAATAATAAGACTTTATTATTAAACGCTCTATTATAACTAGTTAGCTAAAGAAAGAAAAAAAAAAACCTAGAATAAATACTACTTTATACTAGCAAATTATATTATTAGAAGTATTATAGGAATAATAAGTACTACTAATAGTAATACACTCCCTATAAACTAATAACCTAAGTAGTATTTTATAATAAAACCCCTTTAAATAATAGTAATAATAAAGCATAACTTTAAAACTATTCTTAATAATATTAAGAGAATAATAATAGCAATAAAGCGTAGAAATTATAAGATTTTTAATAATATAACCTAATATAATATTAGTATTATAAATAAAATAGAAAGTATAATTAATAGATCCCTAACTTAAGACTAATAACCTACTTATATTAAATCTTAAGGATAAAACCTTTAGAGAGGGGACTTAATATTATAACCTATTATATATAAATAATAATTAACTAACCTACTTAGGTAATAAGCAACTAAGATAAGATATTTATACTATAAGATTATAAGAATAATAGAAACTTACTTAGAAAATAGAAGAACTATAGTATAAGTTATATAATAATAAGATAAAACTAAATAGATAGTATAGATCACTAAATACTTAGTAAGGACTACTAAGCACTTACTAATAATTACTAAGTACTTATTAATACTTAGTTAGGAATTAATAAGTTAGATAAAGAACTATTTATAACTTATATATAGTATAACCTTAAACTTAGCTTATAGTTAGACTTCTATAGCTCTTTAGTAATTAACTTAGTATTTATCTTTATAAATACTCTCAGCTTACTTTTATTACAAATTACTTATTAAGACTAAGACTAATTACTTTAGCCTCTAAAGATCTAATCTATAACTAGCTTATAACCTATAACTTAAACTATAACCTTAATATACTATTATAACATATTAATCCCTAGCTTCTATTAGTAGACCTTACTATTAGATAGCTAACTATAATAACTATAAAGATAGTATAACTTATATATATAGTTACTATCCTTTTAGTAAGTATAGATAACTTAAGCGTTCTTAAGGAGCTATAATATATAACTAATATAAAACTTATTATTACCTACTTAGTTATACTAATAGTTATTATTACTAAGCTCTTTTTTATTAAGGCTATACTCTTTAAGGAGTTAGTAAATTAAGCTTTTAGTATTTATAATATTAATTATAAAAGTATTATAAAATAAAAGAAGGTTTAATAAATATATTATAAAAGCTTAAAGAAGGACTTATAAAAATATAAAAGTTATTATAGATAGATATAATATACTAAAGAAGAAAAGNTATAAAAATATAAAAGTTATTATAGATAGATATAATATACTAAAGAAGAAAAGAAACTAATTTTAGAGGTAGAAAAAAGCTATTACTTTATAAATAGCTAGGAGGCCTTATTAAATAATTATAGAGGTAATTATAACTTTAGATAATAAGAGATAGTAGTTATTTACTATAATAAGTATTATATATAAAGAGATAAGAGTAGTAAATTAATAATAATAAGTACTATCTAACCTATTTAATAACCTTATAATAAACTTATTAAGAAGAGGAATAATAAGATAAAAAATAAAGTTATTATAAAGATATTATATAGGAAAAAGCTTACTAAATAAAGGGTAAGATATTAGAAATAAAACTTATAACCTAAAGATAACTACTCTTCTTTAAAAAAATAATAAAATTCCTTTAGAGTATCTCTAAATAGAGAATATAAAAGAACTTAAAAAAAGAAAAGCTTTAATAAATAGAACTATAGTTTAGTTACTATAATTATAGCTCTAAAAACTTTATTATCTTTTAATAAATATATAATAAGTAAATACCCTACTAAATAATAAGGATAATAGCATTAAGTTTAGTAAATATTACTTAGATAAGAGGAAGGACTTTAATAAGAAACTAGTTATAATACTTAGATATATAGTAAGGACTATTATATTTAGAAGGGGGATAATTATAAGGGACTAAATACTTAACTAGAGGGCTTAAGGATAGCTTAGCTAGTAGAGGCTAAATAAATAGAAAGGTCTATAAATTTAAAGTATAAAACCCTCTATAGTAAGGGCTTAGTAAGTACTTACTAAAAACTAAAAAAGAAGAAACTTAGAAGAAGTAAGTAAAAGTAGTATAGTAATATTATACCTACCTTTTAGGTACTTCTTCTATTAGTTTAACCTAACTATAGCCTATAGCCCCTAAATACCTTTATATATATTTTAAGTTCTAAATAGGAGTTAATTAAGTATTATACCTCTTAATTACTTAAATAAAAACCTTAATCTATCTTAATCTTATTATATATCTATTATACTTATATAGTATATTTATTATAGCTTCCTCTAAACTTAGGGAGGTTAGAGAGAGGTTTTAAATATTAAATACTATTTATTTCCTAAGTAATATCTAGTTTAAAGAGTAGTAATATTAGTAGTAATATTAATATAATTACTATAAAGTTTAGTATTATTATACTAAAGTATTATTTACTATAGTTACTTATATTAGATCTATAGCTAACTTATTATTAACCTATTATAAGATTATTAAGTTATAAAGTTAGTTATTAAACTTATTAATAACTATATAGATTATTTTAACTACCTCCTTATTTATTAATATTACTTCTAAGCTAGCTACTTCTAGCCTAATTAGCTCTATTTTCTACTTATTATTTATTATACTATATAACTATTAAGGTAGGTATTTAAAAAAGCTTAGTTATATAAGGGGCTAGCATCTTATTTATTTAATTTAAGGATACTTTAATTATAGTAATCTAAGCTAAAGAAAGGAAGTTCCTTATATAGAGGAAAAATAGGTATAAGGTACTTATTAAGTAAATATAGTTACTAGGGGTAGAATTCCTAGTAGTCTATAGTATTACTTAAATATAATAAGTAGGTATAGCCTATAATGATCTTTAGCTTATTCTTTATAATTATTTAAGCTAATATTAACTTTATAATATTAATATATATTTATTATTAATATTAATAGTACTTAACTTTAATTATAGCTATAGTAAAATATATAACTTACTTCTTCTAGTTAATAAGTATTATAAAGAGTTTATTAGAAGTGAGTATATAGGATTAGCCTAAATACTTAAATTATAACTACTATATAATAAATTTACTATATATATATATATATATTAGTATAATTAAAGCCCTATATATCAAATAGAAGTTAAAGAAAGATAATATAGAATTAAATAGACTTAGTAATATAGATACTCCCCCCCCGCCCTATCCCTTAGTATATATATATATATATATATATATATATATATTAGAGTGCCTACCTAGTAAATATATACTAATATTATAATACTACTAAATTATAGTGATTTCTTCGCCTAATATCTTAATATCCTGTAATAAGTGACTTGCAACTCCTATAACATATGCTGGCGCAATAAGCTTATACTGTGAATCATTTGGTGTGAGGCCACTTATATTTGCCGACGACTCAGGGGATAGCGACCAATCTTTAGTTAAGGTCTTCTGATCCTGAGGGGCTAGTAAGGGATTTTCGTGAGAAACAACACTGGAAACCTGAATGGGTGTTCTGTAGCTGAACCTGCGTTGAGTTTTGCGCATCCTGTCCCTTTCCAGTCTGTTGCGCATCCTATCCTTTTCCAGTCTGTCTGGGCAGCCTAGCACCAATGGGGATGGACACCCTTTGATCAGGAAAACGAGATCGCCATTTACACAGGTATGCCACGCAAACGCCAAGTGCCCTGAGTCAAGCATGAGCAACTGGTAAAGCGAGAGGGCTGACCAGAGCCTCTGGTGGAAGCTGGCCAACAGATTCCAGGAGTCAGAGTGTGTCGTGAAGCAGTAGAGGAGACAATCAATGACAACCTCTGCCGCCAAACGATCCCCATCTGTGTCCACGTGATGCAAGAGCCCCCTCACGTCCGACCTTTCGCATTCTGGATAGAGCATCAAGTCGAACCACATATGACGCAGGGTCCGAAAGATGTCATCTCCGAGGTCCTCGCGGAAGTCCAAAGCCTCCATAAAGACCTCAGCAGCTTGCTGAGTCCCGTCCAGGTATGCCCCTAGCGACGCTACACGGCGACACCATGATTGAAAGGTCAAAATGTTCTTCCGATCAAGACAAAAAGGACTTTGGCCTTGGGACTCCGTCAGGATCAAGGCCTTTCGCCAGATCACCACTCCAAGGGGGAAGCCGTGCACCTTCAATGTCCCAGGGCTGGAAGGTATAGGCACGTGTTCTGCCCAATCTGGGAAAGATAACCGTTTCTTGAAGACGAAGTCTGTTCCGAAAGTAACACCTGTTTCTTCGTTATACAGCTGGCTGTCGTTAAAGTCGGGAATCCAGCTCGGGAAGTCGTCGGATGGTCCAAAAGGCCGTACTGCCAACATGAGAGCCCAGAGTTGGTTCCAGCCAGTGCTACTCTTAATCAGAACTCTCATGAACTCTTCGTAAACCTCGAACACAGGCTTATCATAATCGGGTTCCAGAAGCATTTCCCAACCAGCTGCCTGCAGCATTGCGAAAACTCCGTACACCTTGTCGTGGGGTCTGGAACAGCGGTGGACGAGGAGAGTTGAGAAGAATTTGAACGCCCCTTCACCAGAGGAAAAGAATTCTGCCCGATACGTGAAACGTCCCATCTAATTCAAATTAATATAAGTCAGCAGATGCGACAACGTCAAGAAGACGGGAGATAGTAACATTAGGAAACTCTAGTGGGTTTTCTAGTACTGTTTTGTTGTTATGTCGTGGGTGACATCTAGTCCGAGGGATAACAGAAACGTAAATTAGAATTGTGACATACTTCGTCCAGAACAGGTATCGACCTGTTGTATTCTGTACGGCCTCGATGGAGGATAGTAGAAATATTAGCAGTATGAGGACTTGCGTGGAGTGCCATCATGAACGAGCCCCAAGACAGCGATGACTGCCCAGAGTATAGGATTATCTTTTGAGCAAATGCCGCTTCCTGGATAGTCCAAACGCGTTTGAACCACTCATTGTCCACTAGCCGACGAAAGTCATCACTGGAACATATTTTGTCAACCTTCTCTGTAAATGATCAGTTAGATCTAGATCATGATTTAATGTCTCGGTCGACTTGTCCTACCTCTCGCCGCCTTCGAGATCCTTTTTGGTAGTTTTTCTGTAATTTCGGAGAGCTTTGCAACCTCATCCATCAATACGAAGGCCAAATCATACGGCGTAACTAATTTTAGTCGGGAAAACAAGCCGCGCGTCCCCTGGTCTGCAGTTCCGAGCCAGATGACAACGCGCCGCGCGGTTTGGTATACCTTTCCCATCTGCACGACTTGAGTATTGCGCTCTTTCTTGCTGCGGTCTGACTCCCCTTGGTCGATACATATAGCATCAACCCACAGTATCCTTCTGGTTACCCTTCGCCTGAGGTGAATCAAGGCGTCCCGGCAATTCGGGGTTACGAGCATGGTGAATCCATCACACGAGATCGGATGCGTCCCCGTCGGCGAGCCCCAGACATAGGACAGGGCTTCATAGCTTGGCGCATCCTCTAGACTGATTTCTTGAAGTTCGCAGCGTATGGGAGCACTGCGGCGGGGTGACGGACGAAGCACTAGGACCCGGATTGATGCTTCATGCCGCAAACTCCTGTGTACGAATGGGGTTGGAAGATCCATGAACTCGAGTGGGGGCAAGTTAAGTGACGAGTTCGGCCATGTAGATGCAAGAAATACCCATGAAGAAGGAATGATTCCAATGACCTTCGGGAAGTTTTATGGGACAGCGCCTTTGCGAACCCAGGTCATAAACGGGACAAGGCATCCAACCGACTGTGCCTCAAAACCTGAAGTTTGGTGGTACCACAGTACCTCCTATTGGTGCGGCAATACTGCGCAGTTGTGCTGGGTGCAATGTCATGCACCACCACCCTTGTTGTGTTGACTAATTGGACACGTTACTATGTAGGCAGACAGCTGGCGGGGAGTGATTGCGTGAGAGCTAATTAGAGGTAGGATTCGTCTGTGGGGTCTCTAATACGTCTTCAGCAGCACGGAGACGGCCGATACCTGTCATCTCCAATGACTGGTCCAAGAATTCACTGGACAAAAAGACGAAAAAGAAGAAGGAGAGAAAAAATAACGAAAGTTACGCTCCGGTCCTTAGCTGCAGTCGGTGGCAATCTTGTCAGATGGCTCTCGACGTGGTCGTCCTCAATCAGCGAAGGGTTGGTCTTCTGATGATTTTCCGGACAAAACAGGGCTTTGTGTTGGGTCTCTGACCTTACGTAAGATGTCATGGACCGTGGCGCCGCAAGCACCACACCAGCCACGCCAGGAAGGTGAGAGGTGGCTGGACATGTCACGCGGCTGCGGTGCTCGGGGCACGGCCCACCCTTTCGGGGAAGCAGATCCACTGTACCTGGATCAATCAGCCAATCAGCCATTTTGTTCATAGTGGGTCCATCCCCAAACTCCTCATTCCTCAGGCAACCTCTGTGCTTCCGGCTTTCTCCCTTTTTCAATCCGCTCCGAATGCCTCCTTTCACCGATCATCATCGGCATCCTCTTCAACGTCGTGGACTCCGCTCCCCTCAACCAGCTTTTCTCCCGTGCTTCTATCGGACAGTCCTCTGCGTTCAGGATTCCGACCGTTCACCTGCTGGCGCGGCTCATTGTGCGAGTAGGGCTGGGTTTCCGCTAGAACCATTCCAGACCGTAGTCTTCGCAGCTTCGCGCCTGGAGTCGTGACTAGTCGCCCGGCCATTCTACTGTTCGCACAATAGTTGCCCATGCACTCTGAGCTGGGTTGGAGTCCCGCCGGACGCGTCTTGTCGAGTAGGAGCGCGCGAAGGGGCATGCTGCAGAACGGAGTAACGGACAACACCACAACGGTGAGTATTGAACCCCCTCCTGTCGCTATTGACCACGTCACTCCGTAGGTCTGGCATGTCGACCGAAGGCAGTCATGACAAGCCGTCTGGGCAAGACTTCCAATTCGATGCCTCCGATGTTATTGTGGTGCTTGAAGAGAAGGGACGATCGCCCGAGGTGATTGAACAACATTTTCAGTTGCGCGCCCGATATTCCCCGCACGCCTCCGTATTCTTTCGCCTCTTCCCAGTCATTGACAACGCGTCAACTACGACCACCGCCTGCGTACAAATAAAAGCCGGAGACATCAAGTCGTTGGAGAAGGAAGTTTATGGGAAGGTCAACGCCGCCAATCCAGGCCCGGCTCATGTTGAAGTTGTCCGCGGACTGCTGGGTGGCATGCATTCGGTAGCCTGTCTCCGATTCAAGCTGCGCAGCCACGGGACAATCGACCTGATCCAACCAGTGGACTCAGATATCGACAACGTACCTGGTGATCGGATCTTAGATACATGCGCATCGCTCAGGTCTCTCGCGGCGGCCTCGCTGTTTTCCCTGTATTTTCGACACGATATCTTGCGTCGGAAGACGTTCAATAAATACGTGTGGGCTGTTGGACAATTCTCACTGTTGACGGAACCCGAGAAGCAACCGTATAAGTGCATGGTGGATGCGCGCAGGCTGTATCATGGCGCTGGCGACAAAGTGCACGTACCTCACGGCCATCTTGGTCCTTCGCCCACGCGAGATCGCTGCAGTCCTCCTGCTCCTGGAACGCCCGCCTCGTGCGGTAGCGGTAGCACGCTCCCCTTCGATGAGGTGCCGCCTTGCCGAGGCCGCCGCGGCTCACCGCCGCCGTATGCCGAATGCGTGACCGAAGGACAGTCACCGAGGGCCGGATCAGACGCCGCATCCATCATCGCCACAACTCCCGCAGCCGACTGCGACCTGCCAGAGTATGGCGATGCCAAACGACGGGATGATTCACTGGATCCCCATCTGGCCGCTCCCCCTTGCGGAACTGAAGACAACCGTCCAACAACAAAAAGGAAATGGTCCATACGTGCCACAACGTCATCCGCAACGCACGCCCATCGACCCGAGAAATTACAGCGATCCCTGTTCGTCGATCTAGATGGCGAGAACCAGGTCGCAATTTTGCATGACCTGCAACAACAAATTAGGCAGCGAGACCAACAGAACGAAGAGCTACAAAAGACTGTCGACCAGTTACGGACAACCGTCGGAGAACTACAGAAGAGAGTTGAGATAATGCAGACGTGGAAGAAAAAACAAGAGGAACTAGTTGGTGATCTGGAAGGAACCTGTTCTCAATTGGCAGAGCGCCAAGACGACTTTGACGATGCCGTTGACTGTTTGTCTGGCGATGTGGACGAGCTTGCCGCGAAACATGACGAGCTCGGGAAACAGATGCTAGATGTCAGTGACGAGTTCCAGGACTTGATGGAAGGTATGGTGTGCAAGGCCCAAGAAGAAATCCGCAAAACCGTTGAAGACGGTATGGCGAAACAAATACAAGAGATTGTTGAGGCTCAAGTAAATGAAGTCAAAAGGAGGATTTCGAAAGCTCTTCAGCCGACATGAGTCAAGAAGTGTTCGAAATAAAGCAACATAAATTCCGCTGTATGGGGAACAACATGGATTAAGAGATATCTACTACAGGCCGTTCTGCGGTGATACAAGAATTACTGCGTATGGACTAATCAAAGTGCTGTTGTCTACCAGAAGCTCCACTTTCTCAAAATATTGCAGAATTGAAACACGAAAGGCTGTCTCGTGGAAAACCAGACCTTGCGCCCACTTCATCAATTTCGCGACTAGCATTTGACGCTCATTTCAGATTATCTAGTACCACAGGAGTCGCATCAAAGATGCATACGTGCCTGACCGCTGCAAATTAACACTCGCAATCTCTACCTACTCAGGTGTCTTGGTGAAGGTGTCGCCTCTGATGATCCTGGGCAAACTCCAGGATCCTGAGATTCGCAATCCTAACCTGAGCATATCTGAGCTCTTGTTGGAGCTCTTTTTGAGTTGGAACCCTTATTGGAGCTCTTGTCCAGGGTGGAGCTCAGGGCAGTTCACGTTCTGTCTACGGTACTCTCTCCGAGCCTAACTCCGGAGCATCCGGAACATCTTGCACACCGTCGCTCTGATTTTGGAGACGTGCATCTCTGAACCCCAAGTGATGGTCTTGACGATGATCTCAGGCTTTACTCGGCATGCGACGCAGCAGAAGCCGTGTTGAAGAAGGCAAAACATCCATTCACATATGGGGAAAACCTCTCTATTAGCGACAGTTATGGTTGACGGCTAATCTCTGTCCACCGCGGGACCAACAGGAAAAGCACGGTGTGACTGCTCTTGGCTGGGCTCGGGGTGCACATTGCCCTTCAGGGGAAGTAGTGACGAAAGGGCAAACACCACTTTCCTGTCGCTCAATGTTGCACGGTCGGGCCACAGTGACTGCAACCACTACTGTAGTCTGTGCAGTTGGGCCAGTTTGGTTGGTGTCACTGCTTCACGGGAGATGGTGAGAAAACCGTCGCCACTTCCCCTGCCGACCACTGTGGATAGGTGTGTATGCTCCCCGTCGGCCACCAGCTCCAGCGCTGAAATCGGCGCCCAGCCCTTGATATGCTGCAGAATGTTGCCTTTGCGTCCGAGGGAGGTAGCTGTTGAGAAGGGAGGGAGCTGTTGCAAATACAGATTCCTGGCCCCGATGCTCTCGCGTATGTATCCTGCTCATTACATCTCAAAGTCGTTCCTGCCCAACCACTCATGAGCGAGAATTAGGACGTCGTTCTGCCCACCAAAGGTCTCGTGGGGAAGTCCAACTTCAACTACACACCTTGAGCCTGTTTTTGACGTGTGAGCTATCGGCGCGGGTGCTTTCAGGACAAAGAGATGGGGTGGAGGGTGCCGAATTACATCCTTTACAGTGACTGACTGCTGATTCTGGCGCTCAATTCGGCAGTTGGTGCTTGCATCTCAGACTGGCAGTAAGTCCTGAATGTAGGAGCTTCCCGGTCAAGTCAGTGGAAGCTTTCTAGCGCGCCATGGAATAAGACGTTGACCTGAATGGAACCGTAGAATTCTCCGTGCTTCGACCTGCAAGGTAACTTCAACTTGCTGTCTCCGCAATGGTCTTTTTCCTGGCTCCCCGCCACGGTACCTTATCCAGCACCCAATGGGTCCACAGGAAGAGTTCCAAACTGACTGGTAGCCTGAAGAGAATGAGAACTCACCACCGCCGCATTTCAGCCGAAATGACAACTGCACCTTCGGCGGTCAACCTCCAACTCGTGTGCTGCACTGCCGATGCCACTGCAAGTGGCAGTGGGTTGGGTATTTCCGATCGACCTCTCAACCGAGGCTTCCCATCGCGCCGCACATGACAGGAAAGGTGATGCTTAACAAAAAGGGTATTGCTATTGAGCCCAGATTTGAGGAGCAGGCTGCCGGCAGTAGAGAGCCAGGTCATGGATTTTGATCTCCTCGCTGGCTCGCCCTTATCAGGGGATTTAGGCTCGTGCCTACAACCACCTTCACAGATGCCGTGTTTTGCCCATCCTTGTCGCAGCCCACACTGCGAAAAGATCCATGGGCCCTTTTGTAACTGTCGCAAAGCAGTAAAGCCTGTTATCTGCCTCAAAGGAGCTGTCTGCAGCTCGGCAAACTTTGGCTGCAGAGCGGTCTAGGGTCTCCACCCGGAGCGGGGGCAACTGCCCGTCCCGCTTTCACCGAGTGGCCGGTGGCGCACGGAGCTTTCGGCACGGACTTGACGGAGTAGCGGACCTGTGGGTCCATCTTCTTTCTTCAATTTTTGCCGGGATTTCGGCACACCTCGAGCGCCAGGAGCTCGATACGTGACGCCTGCCCGCCGGCGGCTGCAGCAACCCAGAAAGTGCGGTCTCTTTCGAAGACCACGATTCTGCTGCGACTGATGACGACTTCGACGGCTTTAACGCCGATTGTGATTGCGACTTCCCCAAGGTTATTAGCGACAGGGACAAAGAAGCATCCGTTGTAGAAGCTGCCGATGCCAATTAAGCCAGTGGGGCCGAGCGCTCTCGAGTGGAGGACAGGACCCTCTTGTCCAAGACGACAGCACTAAGTCTGCCACAGGCGCCAAGCACGTCGTGACGTTGTCCACAACTGTCCCGTCGGAGATCCATCTGAGTTTTGAACTTAACGTTGAGATTTGGGACGTGAGAGTTCTGAGAAGCTATACCACCTGCCACAGGATCTATATTAAGCGCATTGAATGCCACTGATCCATCCCCGAAGGAAACTCCTTTCTCTTATCATGTATGCAGTTCCGCTCGCCTTCTGAGATGACACAAATTGCTGGACCAATCACTTTGCCCTTATGGACCGGCATCTTTTCGTCCGGCACATTGCTCTCATGCTGGAGGAGTGGTTCTCCAACATACTTCACGGCGAGCATCGTGGTAAAGCGGAAGTCCCATTCCTTCCCCCTCGAACAAGTCCTTTGCGCACCACGTTTCCATTCTGGCTCCCACAGTGGTATCATAACGTCGCCAATCTCCGTAGTCTTGGGGCCAATGCCATACAAACGACATGAATCGTCTTTCGCGCGTGGCTCAGGTGGCTCCAGCTGGAACAGGCAGAATTCCTGCAAAAGAGTATCCAAGTACTGAAAGGAGTGAATTAAACCTGCGCCTGTCGATTCTGGGAATCTAAGGTTGATCTTGGTTATGTAATTATTGAAAGATGCATCATTGATTTCTCGGTCCCGACCGGAGTGGCGGAACTCTTTCGCCTTTGCTAGCAAAGAAGAAAGGGCGAGAATATGCCGTGTAAAGTCGAGAGTGGCGGGGAAAAGCTCGTCCAATACTTCCATTACACGCCCAGCTCTGCAATTGTCATCGAGTAGAAACGAATGATATTTCTTAACGTAGGTAACCCGGTAACCCCGCTCCCCGCCGATCGAGGGATGCCAATGGACCCGTGGGACGCCGCTGTCAACCGTGAAAGTCGAATATTCCCGCCATTTGGGTGAGGTAGGATACCGCTCGTGGGTGTCCGGGTTTCGTATGTCAGAAAAGAAAGGTAGGGTCCGCTTCCGAGACTTTGACCAGTCAGGGACCCACGACGGATAAAAGGCATCTCCTGGATAGCACACGGGGCCGAACTCAAATAAATGAATTAGTAATTGGAAGTTGATGGACCTGTCGTTAAGACCAAAGGCCATTAAGGCAACCTGCCTGTACAACTCCGTCCAGTGGGCAGTGTAGTCGAGGGGAAATCTCTTTTCGTTCGGTACGAGGCCAAGAAGGGCGGCAATACGATCTTTAGGGTCACGACACTCGGCTTCATGGAAGTGCCACAGTAGCTCTAGTATGCCGCGCTTGGTGGTAGGCTCGCATAGGTTTGCCGCCATATTGACTGGGTAACAAGCCACGTCGAGACTGAGGAAACGCGTGGCGGCCAAAGAGATGGATAGCAAAGCAAGGGAATACCGTCCGCAGTGAACAATTGCCTCGGGGGCGAGCATTGCCTCCTGAACCACCCATCGACGGGAGAACCAAGGCCGCGAAAAAAAGTCGTGTAAAGACTTTAACCCGACCACTCCGTCTTCACGACAGAAGACTTCGTTCAAGTGAAAGACAACGCGTCCAGCCATATGCCACTGCGGTTGAATTTTAGGGAGCTGACTGAGTAAGCGCAAAAGTGTGAAGACCTTCGCAGTTATGCGATCATTTGAACCCAGCCAAATGCGCACGTCTTTTGCCTCTCTATATATTCGTCCCATTAAAGGGATTTGCTGGGACTTCTCCTTTCCGTTTGTCTGGTCGAGACATATAGCGTCAATCCACAAATAATAAGGCTTCTCCCGCCCGCGAAAATGTCGCAAGAGTGCGTCGACGTTAGCGGTAATCCTCACGTACGAGATGTCATCATCGCACCAGATTTCCAAAGTCTGTGAGGGGGGTTGCTCGCCCCATGTATATGAAACAGCAGAGTATTCTTGTCTCTGTGCGGAACGCCGGCATTGCACAATCCTGCAGCTCAAGGGATCTCTTTCATCCGTCGCCGGATCTAGAGCAACAAGTCGCAGTGCATCTATCGTTTCCAGAGGTTCGTAGTAGTATTGATTAAAGACCGGCATGGCCTCGTTCTTTTGTGGAGCCGGACTTTTAGATGGGACCTCTTCGCTCGTAGGGCGGCGGAAAAGAAGTGTCAGCGGACGATATGGAGATATCAACGCCGTCGCGTGTACGGTTCGTTTTCATGTAGATGTTTATTCATCGCTTTGTTGGCACTTCACCTGAGAAGCGGGGTACTGATAGTGATCAGACAGGCTCATTCCAATCAAGGCCGTTGGCGGAAATGCCCTTCCTGCATGCATGGTTGCTGCAGACCAAGTGATCTACATCATGTGATTAGCGAATTGGCGAATCGGCGTAACAGTTCTTAGCCACGTCACTGATCTTGGTACTTCCTGCGGCAGATATAACGCGGTTTTCTCTCGATTATGCTGGCACGTATTACATGGACCTCGTGTTTTAGATTTTGCAAAGGCGGGCACTGAGTGCTTCTGAAAATTAAGTCATAGAGGATAGTAATGATAACTCGGTTTGTTGACCACATCGTAGAAAGTCTTGTTGCCATCACCGCCAGCATCGCGTTGCAACCGGGATGCCAATCATTCATCCGCCTGATTGAGCGCGCCGCGAGGCACTAATATCTATGCGCAGAAGTATAGGCCCAGCCGTCTCACAAGAGCCAATCCTACATCTCTAACTAGCTCTCACATAATATTATATACGCTCCCCTATAAACCCCTCTAAAGAAGAGTTGCAGGCTATTAAGGAAATAATTTATAAGTTTTGCTTCTGAGACGTAATGCTAACGCAGTAGTAATACCTAAGCTAAAGGCTACTGCAGTTAGTACTAACAGCTGGGTTCTAGGAGTAACTTTATTTAGAAGGGTTAGTAATAGTTCTTAATTTATCTAAGGAGTTTGGTTGATAGGCTGGGGGAGATGAAATGAGAACTTATAAGTGACTTAGAGTGAAAGCGCTGTTGTGAGTGTTAATAATCTTCTGACAAAAGTCTTTTGAGACGGCTTAATACTATTAGTTACAGTTCGTTAAGATTTCAGTATATTGTTACAACCTGTTATATATAGATAACAGTTAACTAACCTACTTAGGCGCTGGGTAGCTAGGATAGGATATTTATACTATAGAGCTAATAGGAATAATAGGGACTTACTTAGAATAGAAGAACTATAGTATAAGTTATATAATAATAAGATAAGGAGAACGATTAGTAGAGTATAGGAAGAAATATTTAGTAATTAGTTAATATTACTAACTAATTATAATTACCTATATACCTAAGTAATTACCTAAAAGTAAATAAAGGATACTATTTAGGATTTATATATAATATAACTTAAGCTTTATTTAAGGTTAGACTTCTATAGCTCTTTAGTAATTAACTTAGTATTTATCCTTATAGATACTCTTAGCTTACTTTTATTATAAATTATTTATTAAGTTTAAGACTAATTACTTTAGTCTCTAAAAGACCTAATCTACTATAGCTTATAANATTAAGTTTAAGACTAATTACCTTAGTCTCTAAAAAACCTAATCTACTATAACTTATAACTTATAACTTAGATTATAACCTTAGTATACTATTATAATATATTAATCTTTAGTTTCTATTAGTAAACCTTATTATTAGATAACTAACTATAATATTTTAATTACTTCTATTTAGTAAGTTAATTATTAATACTTACTAATAGTAAAAATAATAAATATATCTTCACATACCTCTATTAAGTTACTTATTTTAAGAACCTCCTCTTCTTTATAGTAGCTAGTTTAGAACCTAGCTAAAGAACTTAAAGGAACTTCTATAGTAGTAAACTCTAATAATAAGGTAACCCTAAAGAAAGATACCTATAAATACTTTTAAGCTAGAATTAAGAAAGGAGATAATAATATTATTAAAATCTAAACTATATATAATAATATTACTATAGAACTTTAAAACCTTAAAAAAATAATATAATAACTAAGAAATAGCCTCTAGTATATTATAGACCTAGAAAATAAAATTATTTAACTTAGAGGATAAAATAGTAGTACTAATATTAAAGAACTCTAAGAAGAAATCTATACTTTATATATAGCTACTAATATTATTATAACCTCTACTAAAGGATAATAAAAACTTAAACTTAATACTCTAATTACTTATAATAGTACTCCTAGATAACTTAAGTTATTCCTAATCTAAGTTAAGAACTATTAGAACTTCTACTATAAAGATTTTACTAACTAGACTAAGAAAGTTATTTATACTACTACTTATTTATAAAAATAAGCTTTTAAATAGTTTAAACCTATCTAAGAAAAGTTCTTTAAGTATAAAACCTTAAATAAATACTCTACTAAGACCTATAATATCTATAGTAACTTTAAGGGATTTAAAAATACTTTCTATTCTCTCTTCTAAAACTTTAATAAGAAATAATAAGCTAAGAGAGACTTTATATAGCTATAATAGATAAAGTTAACTAAAGAATATACTACTATATTTAGATAACTTAGTATCTAACTTAACTTTACTAAAGAAATTAAGATCTTTATATTCTATTAAGGACTTAAGGATAAAGTTAAGAATAAGATTATTAAGATTAACTATCTTAAAGACTTTCTTTAGTATACTAACTTTACTATTAAGATTAATAATTAACTTTTTAAATACTATAAGGAAAAGGGCGAAAAATAATAAGAACTAAACTCTAAATATAAATACTAATAGTAGCCTTAATAGAAGTTTAACCCTTAGTAGAATAATAATAAACCTTAAAATAACTAGAATAACACTTACTAAAATATTACCTATAGATAATATAGTAGACCTATAGATCTTAATATAATAACTAAACTTAATAATAAGAAACTATAGAACCCTAAGTATTATAACTATAATAAATAAAGGTATATTACTAGAGACTATAAGTAGCTTAAAAAGCTTCCTTAGAAATTAGTAACTAAATAGCCCTAATAAGTTAATACTATTACTAAAGTCCTATATATATTTTAGTCTTAGACTAAATATTATAATAATAACTATTAAATCTACCTTAAAGATAAGGAAATATTAGGATACTACCTAAAGGATAGTAACTTTAAGTAGTCTAGATATAATATAACTACCTTAGATATATATCTAAGAACCTTAATAATAATATATACTAGTAATAATAAAATCTATAGAAAAACCTAAGAATAACTTAATAAGATATTATAAGTATAGTAACTTAAACTAATTCCTAATTCTACTTTAAAAATAACTAATAACTAAGGTTAGACTAACTATAAACTTCTAAACTAAACTACTTATATAATACTAAAAGAATAAATAAAGGAAGAATCTAATAATAAGTTAGATTATTAGTATAACCCCTTAGAAAAATAGTAACTATTTAATTTTATAAATAACTAGACTTTTAGAGAAGGAGAAGGTTCTCTTTATAACTTAAATAAACTTTATAATATTATATACTAATATACTTAGGTAGAGATTGCCTATAAGCTTACCCTTAGTATAGATAATATTAGCTCTAAAGAGGAATCTAAGAAGGATAATATACCTAAGCAAATTATATATAAATAAATTAACCTATATAATAATAAATAGTTTATTAAACTTTATAATATACTTAATATAAGGCTAAGAATATATTATACCTTATAACTTAGAATTAAAGATTACTTATATCTTAGAATTACTAACCTTAACTATTAATACCTCTTTTAGGTATAATATTTCTTTAATTATTATGAAATCTATATAGGAGATAAATATAAATACTATTTCTAACCTAGGTAATATAATAATAGTCTCTTATAAAACGTTTATACTATATATATCCTTATTAGATAGAAACTTAGAAAGTTTAATAGTAATATTACTATATTCACCTCTAGCTAATAATTTCTTATAAAATACCTCTATAATAAATAAGTAAAATAAAATAAATATTAATATAATAAATACTAAATCTACTATAAGGAAAAAGTATATACCTAGAGAATTATAAAGAATAAACCTTAACCTCTTTAAGTTAGATATTATAAAAATAGCTTTATAAAGGTATAATAGGAAGGAAAGCAAATTACTTACTTAGGATATTTAGAGTAATTAAAAAATTAGACTTACTTACTAATATAAAACTATAATAAGTAATAAGGAAAAGGTTTATCTACTAAATATTATAAAGATATTAAGATAATATAAAACTTAAAGTTACTATTAACTAATAGATAATACTTATACTAATTAATAATAGAGCTAAAGTAAACTTTATTACCCTCTAAGCTATTAATAAGCTAAAAGTACTATAAAGAGGAAAAAAATAACTATATTAATTATATATAGTAGAAGGAGAAGAATTTAAGTATAAAAGAGGTACTATTTATAATAAAACTATACTTTTTAAGATAAACTACTTAAATTAAAAAGAAAGAATCTAATTTAATATTACTAACTTAAGAATATATAATATAGTATTAAGACTACTTTAGTTATAAATAAGTAACCTATAGATAGATTAGAGTAAAGGCTAACTCTATTAGGATTATAATAATTTAGTTCCTAAGTAGCTCTATTAAAAATAAGCTTTAAATAAGCTAATATAGTAAGAAATTATAAGATAATATATCTACTACCTTAAGGTAAAGTAAGTTATATTACTACTATTAATAATAATAGATCTTAAATAGAAGAATAATTTACTTCTATTTATTTTAGAAGAGTATAAAGTTTATAAGAAACTCTTTATAATTAAATTAGAAACTAAACTACTTAAATATACTAGTTTTAATTATAAAATCCCCCTTAAAGAAGGGAAGGAACTATAATTTAATAAGATCTATAGACTTAACCTAATAGAGATAGAAGCTTTAGATAAGTATCTTAAAGAAAACCTTAAGAAAGGTTATATTAAACCTTTAATATTACTAATAGGAAGCTTTATCCTATTTATACTTAAGAAGAATAGAAAACTATAGCTATATATTAACTATTATATACTTAACGAAATAATAATTAAAAATTACTACTTACTACCCCTTATAGATAAAATAAAATAACTTTTATATAGAGCTAACTAGTTTATAGCTTTTAATCTTAAAAAGGCTTATAACTTAATTTAAATAAAATAAAGTAAAGAATAGAAGACTACTTTCTAGATATAAAAAGGATATTTTAAGTACTTTATTATACCCTTTAGCTTTATTAATATACCTATAATATTTTAGAATATAATTAATATAATATTATATAAATATATTAATATCTATATAGTTATCTACTTAGATAATATCTTTATCTTCTTACTTATACTTAAGAAGTATAAAGAAGATATTTATTATATTTTATAAGCTTTCTAAGAAGCTAAACTCTTAATTAAACCTAAAAAAAGTAAATTTTATATATAAAAAGTAGAATACTTTAGATTTACTATTACCCCTAAAAAGGTTTATATATTAAGAAATAAAGTTAAAGCTATTAAGGAATAGCTAATACTTAANTAAAGCTATTAAGGAATAGCTAGTACTTAATAACCTTAAAGAAGTCTAAAGATTCTTAGGGTTTATTAACTTCTATTATAAATTTATTAAAAACTATAGTAAAATTAATATAGCTCTTACTAGTCTTAACTATAAAGATATACCCTTTATATAGGAAGAATTATAATAGATAGTATTCTAGAAGATTAAGGACTTTATTACTAGTAAACCTATTTTAATTATCCTAGACCTAATAAAATAATTTAAAGTAGAACTTAATATATCTAACTATATAATTAGAGCATAACTATTATAATAAGATTTAGAAAGATACCTATACCCCTATACTTTCTTCTCTTATAAGCTTTATAGACTAGAACTTAATTATTAGATCTATAATAAAGAACTTATAGTAATTATTAAAGTTTTTAAAGAGTAGAGACCTAAGCTTTTAGGAACTATCTATAAAGTATTTATATACTTAAATTATAAGAATTTATTATACTTTATAACCTTAAAAGTGTTAAATAAATAATAGATTAGATAGTTAGAATTCTTATTTAAATTTAACTTCTAAATTATTTATTAAAAAAGATTAGAAAATAGTAGAGCTAATACTCTTAGTTAATAATTAGATTATAATATCTTAATACTTAAGGGAACTTAAATAATTCTTAAATAATAAGATAATAGAGACTTAGTACTAGTAGCTAAACTCTTAATAATAGCTAGACGATTTAGTATTAGCCTAATTAATAAACTAAATAATAAAGTAATTATAGAATTTTATATACACTCTATATATAGTTATTAAGGAATTATAAAGACTTAGAAATAACTATAATAATAATATAGAAAAAAGGTTATAAGAGAATATATAGTAAAAGCAATTAAGGATTATAAGGTATACTTAAAAAGTAAACCTACTTAATATTAACTTTATAGTATATTATAACCTTTACTTATACTATAAACTACTTAGTAATCTATATCACTTAACTTTATTATTAAACTATTAAAGTTATAAGAACCCCTTATAGGAGTATATTTTAATAATATTCTTATTATAGTAGACTAACTTATAAAGTATATTTACTTTATCCTATATAAAGAAATAAGTAATACTAAAAAATATATATATACCTTCTTTAAATATATTATTACTAACTATAAAATACCTAAGGAAATTATATTAGACTAAAATAAAATCTTTACTTCTAAGTTTTAGAAGTTAATTATATTATAACTTAGTATTAAATAATTAATATCTACTATATTTTATTTATAGACTAATAAATAAATAGAATATATTAACTAAATCCTTAAAATATACCTCTATACTTATATTAATTATAACTAAGATAATTAGGTTATATTACTACTAATTACTTAGTTTACCTATAATAATATAATTAGAGAAAGTATTAAGGAATCCTCCTTCTATTTTAATTATAGCTTTAAACTAACTACTTATAGAGAACCCTAAGTAGGCTTAGCTATAGTTAAAGCTACTACCTTAGTATAATAAATTAAAGATATCTAAAGTAATACTTATAAAGAACTTAAATTTATTTAATAATAAATATTAAGATTTAGTAATAAATAAAGGATTAAGGGATTAACCTTAAAAGAGGGAGATAATACCTACTTTATATAGTAAAATATTAAAATAAAATAACTAAGTAATAAACTTAACTATAAAAAACTTAAACCTTTTAAAATTTTATAAGTTATTTTATTAGTTAACTATAAACTTAAACTTTTAAAAACTATAAAATATTACTTAGTATTTTATATTTCACTTCTTAAGTTAGTATTATAAGGATTATAAATAAATAACTTTATTATTATAGAAAATAATAAACTAGAGTATAAAGTAGAGAAGCTATTAGACTATTAGTATAGAGATAATAAATAGGAATACTTTATTAAATAGAAAAACTATAGATATAAAGATAATATATAGGAACTTAATAATAACCTACTTAACTATTAAGATAAGATTAATAAGTATATTAGAATACTTAATTATATTAATCTTAAGGATAGACTAAATCTACTTATAACTTTAAAAGAATTTAAGGAATATATAAAATATATTAATAAAAGAGAAAGATAAATATAAGAAGAGTTATAATAGAAATAAAGAGAAGCTAAGAAATAAAGGATATAACTCTTATTAATATAAGTATAACTAAGAGAATACTTTAGACTAATATAATAGGGAAATATATCTATTTAACTAGGAATATTAGAATATAACTAAGACTCCCCTAATAAGAAACTTAGAGTATTAGGATTTTAGTTAAGAATTAAATCTAAGTTTAGAATATTAAAACTACTTATAAATTAAACTTCTAATATAGGAGATATTACTAGCTCCTCTTTTATAACCTCTTAACCTTTTTAAAATACTATCTTTTTCTACTTATATAAATAATTTAATTATATTATAGATTTATCTAACTTAACTTATATAATATATAAAGTAACTACTTTCCTTCTTAAAACCTCCTCTTTAGCTACTTTAGTATCCTCTAAATAAGTAACTTTATTTAGTAAGTAATTAACTAAGATAAGTTAGTACTAAATAGGAAATATAGTAAAAATAAGAAACTTATAAGTATAAATAGTATCTACTACTATATTATAGAATTACTCTAAATAAGTATACTTACTATAAACTTCTCTACTAGGGAGAAGCTTATAACACTTCTCTAAAGAATAATAATAAGAATAAGGTATATTAATAATTAGACTAAACTTAGTAATATATAAAGTATAGTTATAATAATAAAGAGTAGAGGTAATATTTAATTTTAATTTCTAAATATAACTTAATATAGTATTAGTATTATAAGTAAAAATAGGAAGTATAATTAATAGATCCTTAACTTAAGACTAATAACCTACTTATATTAGGTCTTAAGGATAAGACTTTTAGAGAGGGGACCTAATATTATAACTTATTATATATAAATAATAGTTAACTAACCTATTTAGGTGCTAAGTAACTAGGATAAGATATTTATATTATAGAACTAATAGGAATAATAAGAACTTACTTAGAATAGAAGAACTATAGTATAAGTTATATAATAATAAGATAAAGAGAATAATTAGTAGAGTATAAGAAGAAATACTTAGTAATTAGTTAGTATTACTAACTAATTATAATTATTTATATACCTAGGTGATTACCTAAAAGTAGATAAAGGATACTGTTTAGGACTTATATATAGTATAACTTAAGCTTTACTTAAGGTTAAACTTCTATAGTTTTTTAGTAATTAACTTAGTATTTATCCTTATAAATACTCTTAGCTTATTTTTACTATAAATCACTTATTAAGCTTAAGACTAATTACCTTAGTCTCTAAAAGACCTAATCTATTATAGCTTATAACTTATAACTTAGACTATAACCTTAGTGTACTATTATAATATATTAATCCCTAGCTTCTATTAGTAAACCTTACTGTTAGATAGCTAACTATAATATATATATAGGCGTTAGTCCTATTAATAGTACCTATATACTACTAGTTAGTTTTAGTTAGGGCGACCTACTTAGTATACCTATATAGATATATTTTCTAATCTAAAGTTTAGTGTAGTTAAAGCTAATAGTAGGGTTCTATTAGTAACTATAATAATATTAATATTATTTTAAAGGTCTATATATACTATATAGCTATTATATAGGGCTATATTATTATATACCTATAAGTTTACTAAGTTAATTCTATACTAGTTTATAATAATTTTATATATATTAAATAAGTTAACTAAGTAGAATTTACTACTTAGAGATAAGGTAGATAGTTTTATATATTATCTAATTAGAAATAGAAACCTATAATATTTAATAAAGCTAAGCTAAATAAGTAATAGAGGATTAAGTCTACTAATTACTATTAAAGTTATAGATAGAGGCTTTAAAGTACTAAGTATAGTATAATAGTTAAATTAAAGTCCTAAGTAGATAGAACCTACTATAGGATTCTATTTATAACTACTATTTAGATTAATTATCTTATATATTAAATAATATAGCTTATAAATCTAATAGGTTAATACTATACTAAGTCTTAATTATATTAAAAGTGTTTTTAAACTTTACTAAGTAGAACTTTTAGCCTATAGTATATTAGCTTAGTAGTATTTATTATTATATAAAATCTTACTAAATAAGATAAGACTTAGTTATATTAGTAATAGGGGACTTAGTCTACTTATAGTAGAAGGTCTCACTCCTATAGTAGCTATTAGGGTGCTAGGGATTTAATACTATTAATTATAGTTCGTTAAGATTTTAGTATATATAGGCGTTAGTCCTATTAATAATACCTATATACTACTAGTTAGTTTTAGTTAGGGCGACCTACTTAGTATACCTATATAGATATATTTTCTAATCTAAAGTCTAGTATAGTTAGGGCTAATAGTAAGGTTCTATTAGTATCTATAATAGTATTAGTGTTATTTTAAAGGTCTATATATACTATATAGCTATTATATAGGGCTATATTATTATATACTTATAAGTTTATTAGGTTAATTCTATATTAATTTATAATAATTTTATATATATTAAATAAGTTAACTAAGTGGAATTTACTACTTAGAGATAAAGTAAATAGTTTTATATATTACCTAATTAGAAATAGAAACCTATAATACTTAATAAGACTAAGCTAAGTAGGTAATAAAGGATTAGGTCTATTAGTTACTATTAGAGTTATAAATAGAGGCTTTAAAGTACTAGGTATAATATAGTAACTAAGTTAAAGTCCTAAGTAGGTAGAACTTACTATAGGATTCTATTTATAGCTACTATCTAGATTAATTATCTTATATATTAAATAATATAGCTTATAAATCTAATAAGTTAATATTATACTAAGTCTTAATTATATTAAAAGTGTTTTTAGACTTTACTAAGTAGAACTCTTAACCTATAGTATATTAGCTTAGTAGTATTTATTATTATACGAAATCCTACTAAATGAGATAAGACCTAGCTATATTAGTGACGGGGGACTTGGTCCGCCTGTGGCGGAAGGTCTCGCTCCTGTGGCAGCTGTTGGGGTGCTGGGGATTCCGACACAAACGAAGTATCCAAGCCAGAGACCGGTGCAAGTGTTCCCAACCACTGGGTTCCAAGCATAGCTGTGAAACGTGTTAGGTTGGCTGCTCTTGGCTCATCTTGGATTGACAAATGGATCTGGGACCACTCACAATCCCGCAACGCTGAAGGCGCTGGATGCTTGCTGGAGATAACTTCACAGTTATCACCAGAGACGACCTGATAAAATGAGGTACCTGCAATCTTTCATGGAATCTTCTTCAGACCAAAACTAGAAACAGCTCATATGTCGCATCAGTACCAGCTGAGTTAGTGAAGGGGCAGAGGGGCGTCAAGTCGTCGAAGACGCTTCGGTGGACGTAGCAGTTGCAGATGCCACAGTAGATATTATTCCAGGTTCAAACTCTCCCTCAACACTGTATTCTTCACCAAGAGTGAGTCCGTTCTTGCAGTAAGGTCCAACAGAAGGGTTCAGTGTGAGGAATTGAGACATGGGTATGCCCCAGTCCGACGATATGGAGTCGCATGTCTCGCCCTCGACGAACCGACTTAAGTGAGTTGGTGGGTTTTGATCTGGCGTAAGATGCACGGCAGGTTCGCCCTGTCTTTGGGCGTCGAGTCAACTTCTATTATTATTGTTTTGCCACGAGAGTTGCCCGGAAGGAATAGGAGATTGGGACTTGCCCAATGCAACGCTGTTGCCTGCAGCAAAGAATACGTTTTTCTCATTAACGCCTCTTCGTGCCTAGAGGAAGTTAGAGGGTTGAGCTAAGCTAACAGTCATACCAACTGCATGCTGCTTCCACAATATCGAACTCATGATGTTGGTTTTCTGCTGATCTATCTGCCTCCCTTTTGCAGTAGTGTATATCTTGTATGTAGGTACAGAGTGCAAGGAGGCTAAGGAAGACCATCAGGAACAATCTATGTTCAGTGGCAGGGGAGCTTGGCTGGCCTAAGCATGTGGCTGACTGCGGGTTGAAGTCACTCTTTGACTGTTGTATTTATCTCCGCCGTAATTATCCGTTCATGCAGCGGCTAAGACGGCGGAGTACTTCGTTGCCTCCTCGGCGCATCGGACGAATGTTTCTGTTTCGAGTGAGGCTACATATTACTTTAAACCCAAGAAACCAAAATCCTGCCCGCATGTCAATGGTTGGTGGCTGTGCCTCGCAGAAACAGAAGATTAGATTACTAAGACACTAGCATACCATGTAACGGCCCGGCCAACATACTGAAGATGCTGATGGTGCTGCGGGTCGTGCACACACGAAACGCCATCTGGAGAGGGAATCGAACCGGATCCGGTTATTTCTGCCGATGCGTGTCACTAGTTGGAACTTGTCCAGCAAAGTCTTGTACAGCTGGCGCGAATACTTCTAGTCAAACCATCATCCGTGCTTCTCGTTAACTCTGACTACGAGGTCTCCATCCGAAGTTCGTTTTCATGTCCTTTGCAGGCAACAGAACAAGAAACGACCAATCATGTTTGGACTCAAAGCACTGTCAACGGGGCTCTTTGCCGCTGCCTCCGTCTCCAGAATTCAACTTTGGAAGACGCCCGGCCAAGTCCCGACTGACGTACCAGCTAGATGTCATGCAGCGCTCAGCAACAACACTACCTGCGACTTTTTAATCACGGCTGATAGCCCTGCGAACGGAGAGGTCGTCGTCGGCGAAGCGACTGATGTCTTTTGCAGCTCCGCCTGCTGAGAATCGCTGCGCTCGTTCAAGAGCAGCGTGACATCTGAATGAGGGCATACGCGATACAAGCTGTGGGAAAATATCACCATGACAGCTTCCGGACAGGCCATAGCAGAGGGGCTACTCTGGGCGAATCGTTTCCTCTGCATTCAAGACGAGTAAGTCGAAATCGTGACCGAATGCGAAGTCTGCTGGACCCTTACAGCCATGATAGGTCAGGCGTCTGTCTTCCAGAGTTCTACGATGGCGAAAAGGAGCTATGTTCTGATCGTGATCTCACATTTGCCGCCACTATTGTCAGCACCGACTATGGCCGGGGACATGTAGACGAAGAAAGCTTCCAAGAGTTGCTATCGTCATACCCGGCCCCAGCCAATAGCTACACCTCAAGCTACACACAACCGCCGCCGTCCCTGACTCCAACTTGCCGTGGGACAACGATCACAGTTCAGGAGGGTGACACTTGCGAGCCAATATCTCGAGCAAACAGCGTAGCTACAGACCGAAACATTGCCGACAAATACATGGATTACTCCTGTCGAGAGTTGGTGGTCGGCATGAAGCTGTGCATCCAGGACACTTGCACCATCGCACAGATCCAACAAGGGCAGACTTACGAGGATAGAACCAGTAGCAAAGGCTTCACTATAGTGCAGCTCACCTCTTAGAACCCGTGGATCAACCCCAACGTCATATGACGAGGACTAACTTTGTGTGATTCCCCAACCCAAGACCTTGAAGACGAAGTGCGACAGCAATATGACTTCTAATCCTGATGGGCTTGCTGGAAGAACCATCTGCCTCGCAAGTATATGTGGAAGCTTGCACAATTGGGTTTGAAGAGCGCCGGGTCCGTTCGAATTCCCCACGACCGCAGAATCGACGACAAGACGTTCATGGACCCTGTACGAGGACTCGGAAGTCAACTGTTGTGACAACTTCTTCGCTGATGATATCGCAGTTCTTCGCCCCTTTTCACATCATTCAAGACAGCCTCCGTTGAGACAACGTATGAAGGGGGGTCCTTAGGCACAGCAACTCTTTTCAATCCATCATATACACCCCCTGCAGAGTTTTCATACAGCTTTAGACTCGGCCAAAGAGTCAATCATTAGGCGAATACACAAAGTACTGCTGGATCACTGACGAGGACTGGGCCCAAGGCTAAGACGCGGACGCCTTCCCGGCAGCGTATCTGAACTTGATGAACACATACTGTTACTATAGCGAGGGCATGCCGTCTCCTACCCTTCCCCACCCGGCGCCCGCGCGCCCGCGGTCTGCACACCGGACAGGAGTCAGTACACCCTCCAGCCAGCGCCGGACCCCGTCGTCACTCCAACCCCCCATCAGCCAAATCTCACCCGCGGATGCAGCAAGTTCCACAAGGTTGCCAGCGGCCAGTTCTGCGCCGATGTTGCCAGTGAATATGGTATCAGCCTGGAGAACTTCTAAAAGTGGAACTCTGACGTGGGATTAGACTGCCACAATCTGTAGCTCGGCGTGTGGGTATATGTGGTACAGCGGGCGGCTGATTCCCGCCGTTATGCCGGCGGCTAGGGTTAGAGCACTGAAATTCCAATTCGAAGTTGCATGGATGCTACAGGGGATTGTTGGTTGGAAGTCTGCGAGGTTTTATGGGTAAATGTTTAAAAGTTTTTGTTAATATTGCTCACAAACCTGCTAGGTGCATCTGGAGGGGACACACATGAGGATTGGACCAACGTGAATCCAACTAACCCGTGCCAGGCTTTCCCTATCAGACAAGTTTGAAATGAACCACGAGATTCTTACACTTACAGTCTTGCAGCAGCAGCAACGCCAAGGCAGGCAGCAGACCGGTATAGCATGGCAAGTGCATGTTACAGACGTATATGCTGATCAAATTTCCGTAAGAAGCTACCTACGGTGATTCCGTCCGGCCAAAAAAGGTTCACTAACTCTTGGCAGCTCGATAGAGGACCCGACCCATCGCGCCGTCGGCCTCGTATGGCTCAGCAACTTCGACATCTGCCCACCATTGAGACAGCTGCATTCCGCGTTGCAGAGCCATACGCAGGTACATCATATCATCCGGTCCAACACTGGAGTATCGGACCGGGTTTCCATATTTGTCGAGGAACACCACCTCGTACTCTGCCTCGTCCTCCCACTCGAGGACGTCTCTAGAGGCTATTAGAAGCGGGCGATCAGACAATGCCAAGTACTGTATATCACCTTCGGGGCTCTCTGATGCGCGGGCCTCGGCCAGCTTGGCGGGGTCAATGCTTCTCCGTCGTCCAGAGTGGCCGACGAGCTCGGGGAGCAGATCAAAGACCCTGTTCCAATCATCGCCAAAGTCGTAAAGCTCTCGGTCGTCGAGATAGCGCCACCAAAGCTCTTCGTAAAGCTCTTCGTGAAGAAAACCCATGCCGTCGGCATCTTCCTCCTGCGTGATTAGCTGCTGCATTTTCTCGTCGCCGCCTTCGCTGTCGTAGCACGTCCGGAGGACGACCAAGTTGTCGCAGGTTTCGTGGAGAAGCTGGTCCGCAATCTTCCGGATCTTGTCCGACCGCCAAGGTTGAAGAATCTCGCGCACCTCTTCTGTCGTGGGGATGCGGCTGATGGTGCCGTTCTTGCCTGCTCGCCACTCGGCTGGGATCTCGTCCATCGACATGAAGGACCTGATAAGCTTGCGGGTCTGGTCATCTGGTGAAAGGTTCGAGGAAGGGTTCCAGTTGCGCTGCAACAATTTCAGCCTGCGCCGTACTCGGCGGCAACGGTCGACCTACGATGAGATACTGCTCGGCTGGGAAGATGCCCCATGGGGGCGAGAAGACACCGCTCATATTGAGTTGGATGTTCTACTTGCCGAGCTCTGATTTATCGCTTCTCTTTTAGCGGAAGGAAGCACGGGATAATGACGAGAGAGAAAAGAATGAGTCACAGCGACGCATGTAAAAGGGTCTTTGGTAAGCGCGACGCTGCGCTAAGCTTTGTGTTGGCGCTCACTCTCTTGGCTTACATGTGTTGGTGCTGTGATGCCTGCCAGCGACCATGGGGCCTTGTTGGAAGTTCCGTCCGACTTGAAGTCTTGCTTTTATCCGTACTTTACCCTGGACACTGTATCGGGGCAGGATCCCTGGCATTGCAACCTACTCGTGTAATTACGCCGCATAGCTTAATATTCCCTTTGTAAGGCGATCTTCTTAGCTGCAGACTGACAGCCATCACGTGGAATGGGCCACCGGACTATTGTTCCATCGTGAATAGTGCAGATGTGAGTTGTATAATGTCTTCCAATCCAGCTGCTGCTCGGCTGATGCAAGTTGTACGGAGGACTTTCTTCACCCGGCACGTAGCACCATGACACCCCTGGGCATACTTGCACCTGAGAACAGAAGACCTGAAATGACTATTCCAGTTTGATAATGATCATGTCTCACCCTTTGGTATATGCGAAGCCTTCTCTGGTTATCAAGGTCGTCTCGGTCTTGCTGATAAGCTCTTTTTTGACCTCTGGCAGTCTTTGCCTTCGCTCTCAATCATGAAGGCTTCCTTACGTGGCTCAATTGGGCCCTTCATTTCTTTCACGTTACTGCTCAGCTGAGTGTTCTCTGTGACGACTCCAACTCGTGCAGGGTAGCATGCTGTGGGCATTTTCATATATGCGCTTTGGTGACGACGACTGCTCCGAGGGCTGCAAGTCCAACTGTAACGCAATGGCAGAGTATGGGCAGTACGCCCTTGAAGATATCTTTGAATACCCGATTAGCGTTTAATGCAGGCTTGTCCACCCACTATTTGTGGCTTCGGGATCCGAGCTAATGTGATGATCGTGAAGCAAACATAGATTTCGCGGCATTACCAAGGATTTATGCAATGACGGCTGCCAGCCGAACTCTAAGGCCGGAGGATGCGGCAATCCTACGAAAGTACTACTCGCCCAGCACAGGCCTCCAAAAGAACCTCTCAAGAGATAGATACCAACGGCGGTGGGTAGGCGAAAAAACGTGTCCTATTAATTCTGACCCCTTGACATACGATAGGCGCATTGCTTACTATGAGTTATTATACTGGGACATGATCGAGAACGGCCTCGACCTATTCTGGCGCAACGGCATTCTGCCTGAGAATGTCGTCATGGGGTTTTGCTTTTAAGGCCGATCCTTCACGATGTCGGACCCCAGTTATGCTTCCAACCTGACGGCGTCTGTCGCTTCAGAACCGGAGCCATGCCTGGCTCTTGCTCCGATACGGCTGGCGTCTTAACATACCAGGAGATTACCAGGAGATTGTCAGTCGTAACAGCAGCCTTGATGTTCAGACGTTTTACGACCCAGATACAACGGTCCTGTACAACGTGTTCGAAGGAAGCCAGTGGGCGGCGTACGACAATGCTGTTTCCTTCCAGGCCAAGCTGGGGTCTTTTTAGCTGATGTGTCAGCTGTCTCATGATCTGGGCCATTGATCAAGACACGTCCAACTTCACCGCCATGGACGAGCTATTTGGAGACCATTCGCACCTGCAGCTCGAAGGTCTCGATAATGACTCCGCCGACCGGTTTTTCAATCTTTTCAGCCAGTTTACTGCTCAAGACTGTTTCGTGACCGAGAAGTATACCGACGGAACCTTGGACGGGTGTGGAGGAGGTCAAGTCAGCCCTGCTGGGACCATGTCCGTCGAGACCGCCCACAACCCCTTGCAAAGACACCCCATGCCCCTTTCCGGTGGAACATCCAAGAGGTGCTGGTACCGCTATATCTGCTATCCGAAAAGCTAGATGCCGCAAGACTGTGAGTAGAACTGCGAACCAGGGCGCAATGTGTTTGGGTGCAGCGGGAAATGCGGTCCGGGCACATTCGAGCTCAAAGTGCGCCGACACAGCCATCGAGCCCAAAGAGAATAAGCAATGTTACTCTGGGAAGAGGTCCTCGTGTTGCCGCAGTACCAAGGTCATTGGCGATTGTATCTGGAGCGGCTGTCAAGGACCTCTTTCCCCTACCCAGAACCCTGAGTGCCCCAGCGGCTGCTACTATCAGACGTACCGCTACAACAAGCCAGAAGGTGTCGCTCTCTGCCGAGAGTAATATGTATCACCCGTTTCAGGAAAGAAGGGCACTCCTTTGAGAGACCCCTTCAAGAGCGCATTGTGCTGTCGCACAGGTCGCAGCTACAGCAACTGCAACTGGGCCAACGACCTGTCATCTCCTTCTGATCTAGAGTAGGGCAAACCAGAACTTTACTATCTGCCCCAACGTTGCAAGCAGACGCAAGTTGAAATTGCCGATGGCCTCAACCCCCCTCGCGCAAACGCCTACAGTGATGGTCGTTTCGAGATATCGTGTGATGGTGTATCGTTACCGCCAAATTACGATCCGTTGTTCAGTTTCTGTTTCGACCCGCCGTCTACTTGGAATAAGGCTTGGCCTGTCGACCGTGATCGACTGTACGAGCTGGGTTCCAACGATGCTGACACTGACAAAGCGATTTGGCAGTACGACAATCAATACGAAAGCAACCACCGAGACCCTATCCGTGCTGACGGGACTGTTCCCGAAGACTCGGACGCTTACGGATTGATGGTGCTCAACGGCGAAGAAGAGGCCATGGATGCCAACTTTAAGGAGTCGCACACAGTCGTCTGGCGCACAGTCTCGGTCCCCCGTGTAAAGCGAGATATCTTGACCAAGAACCAGCCTGTACTGGAGCGGGCTTCTGAGCACATGGAAGAGACCTTCCAAGTTTACTGCAATGTTCCTCCCGGAGCCGAGGAATGCGAGACCGTTTGAAATGGCGACCCCGAAGATACTATCATTCCGCTGCCAGACTATGTCGGCGGAGGACCATTTGGGCGCGTCATCTCCATGACGCCCGTGAGCGACGCCTTCCAGTTGCCTAAGCATCATCTCCAGCATCGTTCTTTGATTGAGATTCACGATAAGCCCGTAAACGAATTCAAGATCGACTATAAATTCTAACTGGCTCGTCAAAATCGCGGTCCCATCCAGATTCGTGTCGACTTTACTAATCTGCTGGGGTATTGGTCTGAGTTGACAGACTCGGAAGCAGACGGAAACACCGCGAGGCGCGCAAAGAGAAACATCCCTGACGAGGGATTCACAACGCGCCACATCCGTGATCGCGTCATCAAGGCCGAAGAGTTGGAGTAGCGTCTACCCAAACGCTCAAGGGATACAAACCTGACCATGGTGCCCCTCGAGGCCGAGCCGGCCGACCCAAAGCCGGACCACCGCCTTGTGTCGCGAGAAAGCAACATCGCCAACCGCTGGTGGGGAACTTCCACGCGCTGGCTGGCGAAGGTGACTACGGTGACGCGGTCTTAAGTCGGCGATCTTTCTATGGGCTGGGCCAACAAGATCAACTTATTCAAGGCGTCGTAGGGATACCCTGGCAAGACCTAGTCGGCGAACCTGCGCATCGACCTAGAGGCCGACATCACCATGCAGTCCGCATATGCCACTACTACTCCGGCACATTCATTCTGCCGACAAAACCGGACATATTCTTCTTCTTCGGCATTTAGCCAGAGGCCGACGTCGGTCTAAAGATGGTTAGTAACGCAGAGCTCCGCTATTCTTCCGACAGGAAGAAGATTGCCGACACTCTTAAATACTCCGGGCCGGCGGTTAAAGGAATTGCTGCGTTCGGTCCCACGCTCGCTATATATGGCCAAGTAAGTCGATGAACCCCTACTGTAGCTAGGCGACGCTGCCTTGTTCTCTCGGATGTTAGCGAATAACAGAGCAGATCAACGGATACGTCAATATTCTCGGAGAGGCGAAAGCGGGTGCGAGAGTCACCTTCGATAGATCACGCTTGTTTTGGCCGCAGGATAGCAGTGACGTTGAAAAGTACGACGAAATTCTGAACCTCGGCCTGACTGAAGAGCCCAAGAAGCCCAATGGACTCCACGTGACACCAACCTTTGAAGCCGGCGTCCAAGTCAAGACCCAAATTGATGTCATTTTACAATCAGAGGTAAGTTTGGCCTGTTCAATACTTTCGCTCCGGCCATCCTGACATCTTTGCCATAGGCCAATATCGGTATCCGCATCGGCGGCGGCTCCTACACTGCCAGCAGTACTTTGATTAATGCCTAAATCACGGCCTCATCACGGGTAGTTTGCAGTTCATCGTGCCTAGCACCATCAGTCCCTGCATTGGTGGCTTTGACTACATCTACGGCTCGTACTTCTACTATCAGCTGGGGTTCAAGGCCGAGGCCACCCTCTTGACTAGGCGAGTTGGGCGCTCAAAGATCGATTGGCCTATTGACCTGACCCAAGGAAGCATACCATCTAAGTCCTTCGTTTCAATAAACCTACAGGGCAACAGGGAACGCATGGTCAGGCTGATAAACCAACCGAACTCTGAAGACGACATGGGGCAGTCTTACGCCAACGACACCCTAGCCGAGACTACGCTTCTCGACCCCATGTATCTTTTCAAACGATATGATGATAGCATGGACCTGGGTATGAAAATCCGGTTCAACGTATGGACTCTTTTGGCTGGCAAACCTCTGCAGATCCCCAGCTGCCCTAATTCACGCAGCAGATTCAGTGGCCTGCAGGTGACAGCCCTTCTCTGAAGCTGCCGGAACTTCGATGTCAGTGAACAAGCCACTCAATCCCGCCTGACTACGGATAAAACTAATAAGAACTGTAGTCAACTGTGGCGCATTCCCCCCTCTTCAACTCAGATATATTTTCGGTCGAGTTTGGAGAACTTTTTCTCTGTGCTAGGGTAACAAGACGATAACCCTGCCAGCCACCTTGATCCATGCCCCGGCCATGCTGCCTAAGCATAAGGAAAGAGCCAATTGACGTCACAAACAGCAATGCCTGAATCTGGTCAGCGACCTGGATTCGTGTCCTTACGAGACAGCCTTCATGCATTCGGCTATCGGATACTCGGGTTCGTTGATGAAGGTCGAGTGCGATGAGTTTCCATGGGCATTGAGCAAGGAGGGTGGTAACTTCCGGGCAACGAACGAGCGGAGCCATGAGTGTGTTCCAAGCGTTTAAAACGGTCTAGGAGGTTAATGCATTGGTATGTTGCCCTCAGCTTTCCTGAATTAAGGGTCTAGTTTCTGATAAGCATGAGATTCTCTAGGGATGATGAACTATATGACGCAGAACGCCGGCAAGATGGACCCTGAGATAGAATATGATGACTGCGACGACCTGTGGATAGGCTGGGTTTGAGGGTCTAACACTGACTGTGAGTTGTCTCATGTTCTCACGACTTTGGAAATCTTTCTATGGCGGGTCGGATTGTACTAACTGCAGACTAATCTGGTATACCCAAAAAACAGTCAACGGCGTTACTTAGGGCTGAAGCAGCTATGATGAGAACTAGCTTGTTCCTGTCGGTGATGACCCCGTGAACTGGAATGTAAGTTGATATCGCCCTCGTTGCATTTCTACTTGTCTGACACGGCGACCAGGGTCATCCAGCCGACAAGTCTTGGACGTTCAAACGCAATTACACTTTTAGTGTTATCGACGACTGCTCCCTGGCTAGCAACTGATGGGATGCCACCGGGAAGCAGTTTGCGATAAACATCGGCTACGCGTTACGGAACTTTAACGGATATTCTTCCGTCATTTGCGCTGGCAACATCTTTGGCCAGGACGACTACTACCGGAACCCGGAGCAGGGTAATGCGGGAGAGATCAATTGTCGCTGCTACAGGGGCGATTGATACGCAGCGAATGGGCGGTCGGGCTGTTACTGGTACTCGCGTTGAAATGTTGATTTCGGGGCTGCTGCCGTCACGAAGCGGTCAGAGGGCGACGTGGCAAGTGAGAAAAAACGAGTGGGAAATTACGGGTAAGATCTCTATTCCGTACACTGACACCGTTAAGAGCCATTTCTGATCTGGCATTCTACGGGTGTTACGATGCTTGATGATGGCTTTGTAGTGGGTGAGGACGTTGAATCGGGCTTTTTGGCGCAGCAAGACGCTTGAAATAAGACAGAAGCCTCTGTTTCCGAATTCGAGACACCTTCAGCTTCCGCGAAAGACAGCTCTAGCGACTCTTTTGTCTTAGCCAGTCTTCCTACACCAGATGCGATGTTCTTTCCTCTGGACAAAGCCTGACCCTCAGGAGTAACACGGCCAGATCCAGCTAAGAAGAGAGCATGAACCCTTTTTTCTTTCTTTTTATAGCACCCGTTACCGCCGTATGTAATATCCAAAATTGGCGCGTTCGGGAGATGTATCGCATTTCAGTTTTTTCCGTACGTTGTCAGACTACTATCAGGCAATATGAACCACACATAATGCTGCAATTCTCAAATTCAGGTTTCATGGAATTTTATACGCCGTGGAGTATAATGAGTGGAAGATCTTCACTGGCAGAACACCTCCAGACTTTCTTGAAGTCGCCATAGTTATTATTTTGGGTTGCCCCCAAATGGTCTCAAATACCTTGCGGGGGGGCTGAATGGCGGTCTAAGCAAGGCAGGCCTCTGACAGCAACTTGTCAGAGGGGGTTGATACCAGCTGGGCAGAGCTATCGAATGGTTTCCAGCGCCTTGGCTGAAGGCTCTTGGTTCTCCGGCTCGCATTAACTATCGCTTTCGATGTAAATGATGAAGTGCAACGGACCAAAGCCAAGAGAATCGTGGAGCGAGGCAGCTTATCGGAGATTTGTTGGTTGGTATTATCGGAGCCAAGACAGCAACCCGTGGCCGTGGCCCGCGACCTCGCCGGCGGTAAGTTTCTTCTGGAGCTTTGCGGGCTGGCTCTCGAAGCCTAGCCAGTGTTAGGTACACGATTGAGCCAGTTACGGCCAGGATCTCGCTCAGGTAGTTATCGACTGTTATCGTGAACGTCGACTTACTGGCTCTTAATCGGGTCTGACTGCCTCCAAGCCCGTCGGGGTTTGGACAGTTTGACCAGCCTCTACAAGCCGGACGGCCGGGGTTGGCTGGAGCTGGTCGCTGCTCTATCGTCCGAACCGGCGAATCCTCCATCATCCAGGCAGCCCTCGCGGCAGGAACCTTTTCGCCTGCTCAAGCAACCCCCGCGGAGATGGAGCGGGTGTGGTGATTAACAGGACTCGACAATTGCAACGGGTAAAAGAAAAAAGCGTCAACCGTGCGGATGTTGAGAGTTAAGATCCATGAATCAGCCATGGCGACGAAACATATGACACAAAATATCTTCGCAGCACCAGCTTCTAGGTCTGGAGGGGCTGTGCCTTGGACTTGTATTTTGGACGTGTCTTATCTCGGCCGCGTTGACCCAGGTCACAGTGAATGAGTTCGGGTCAAACGTTCATCAGGGACGCAACAAGTCAGGAGCTTTTCGGAGACGCTTTATTGCAGAGTTGTGGAAGGGTGCCAATTTCCAGCAGAATGCAGCACTGTGCGTTGTCGAGATTGAGTAGTACTGATAGCTGCGTCGAGCCCCAAGAAAAAGAATATCGCGGCCTAGATGAGACAGGCAACATATCGGAAGAGCTGTCACCAGGATTGTCATGCCGAGGGCGTGACGCACCTGCACCATAGAATCGACTCCTTTGAAGGAGGTGAGTGGGACGTATTGTTGAAATGGGTCAGCCGTCATACGCGAAATTCTCTTTCCCAGCTTGAAGTCGGAGTGGTGTCTGCCTGTCGGGCAAGCTGAGAACGAGTGCACTGAATAGCATGATGCTGGACAATGGTGTCATCGGAGTTGGGTTGACGGCCGTAGAATACGACGACGAGACACCGGGTGAGATCTATCAAGTCAAAGAGAACGCACAGCGCAACATGTTACGAAATTCGTGGAATCCTACTCAATCGAGGGATGTTGTCTACACAGCAATGTGGGTTTTAATAGCTAGTCATTAGAGCTTTTACTGACAGCAACTGCAAGGTGCCGCTAGAGTTGATTCTGTTAGCGCCTGGAACCAATGATGAAACGCAGGTGGGACGCCGGATCCTCCGCTTCGATGAGATGAACGTAGCCAAACGATTATGCAATCTGGAGGATATGCTATCACTGATGTTCAAGTTATATGGCTGTGTCATCGACGGCAGTTACAATACAATTGTGACAGTCGCAGAACTGCTCAAGCCCGAGTCGCTCCATCCCCTACGCCAGGTCCCGGGGGCACGTTAGACCTTCTCAGGGGGATGATCACAACTTTGAGGGGAAAGAAACTCTATGTCCCTGTACCATCTCAGCTAAGCTCCCCGTCGCCACATTTCCACTGTAAAACTGGTGGTTTTCGTATCACAGTTCGGCAGGTTTCGACGCAGAGTTACAAGCCAAATCTTGAATACCATCTGAAAGTCTACACCACGATGCCGTCAAGTGGGAGCTTCAGCTTGTGGGCCCCAGGTAGACCCTATCGCCTCCGTGGTAGCTTCTAGAAAACGACGTGGGTGAAAGCTTTCCAGTGTTAAGGTGGGCGCGGGATCCGTAAGCTCCTACAGCTCGTTTGCGCTGCGTAAGCTCAGAAGGCGTTGGGAGCTTTTGAAGGGGAGCTCTGGGGCCCCGAATCCAAGAGTGTCTCTGTCATTTGGCTAAGACGAAATGGTATGTGCCGATGGGGCGACATCATCCAGCAATTGAGTGCAACAAAGGAAGACGTCTCCGTAGATAGCTCCGAGTGCGCCGTATTCAATTTCTAGAGACCTCAAGCTCGGAGTTCGGCCTCAGATTCAATGGTATGCACTTAGAGCAAACGCTACAGCAGCATCTAACCTCGATCCACGAAAACCAACACATTCTGGGCACTTTTGCATGTCTCGAGGAATCAGGCCGTCCAGGAGAACTTGTGCAAAATCACGTCGAAGCTGCAGAAAGCAAATCAATTCTGTTTACCCAAAGACCCAAAATGGAAGTCCGCAATTTGGAAGCAGCTGGTGTACTGATTGTCTTCGGCCCAGGTTGTGGTCAAGTGTGACAAGGTTTAACATGCACACAACTGTCTGTGTAACTTGTTCATCCCTTGATAGCCACCCGCGAACTGCCTTCTCCCTTCTCCCATGTCTCATACCCGACCCTCAATGGAAAAGAAGGCTACGCCATGCGTCAGAACCTTCTGCATCCTATCGTTTTCACCACGACCAGCAGCGTTCTTCTGCTTCATTCAGTAACTTGCTTTTTGATGCACCTGAGCTGCATCAGCCTGACATTGACGTGGGCGAAGATGGGCCATCTCCACTCCTACGGGCAGTCCCCTGCAGGCTCGGATCGGGCCGGCCCGCTGCCAACGCTGGTGGACAAAAACACGGGCTCGGATGAATCGTCATGGGGTTGGGCAACGCATATTTGTGACATTCGTGCGCAGGATTCGGATTCGGATGTGGCATGTTTCTGCTCGTGTGGGGGGTTGCTCGGACTTCATTGCATTTGCGCCTCCTAGACCGAAGAATTTCCGGATTTCTGTGTTATGGTGATTACCATAGTGTTGAAGTCCGGTTAGCCTCCGCAAACATGCAATTTCGTGCTCAGCAAGGGGCATTAGGGGGAAGGACACATTTCAACGCACGTCGGAACAAACACGGACAGACGCGGAACACTTCGCCGACATTTCACCGACATCGCCGACACTGACAGCGGTAGCCAAGCCCGGCCGGAATTCAGGCAAAATCACCGAAAAGCCCAACCCCGGCGCGCAAGGATTGACGCTCACGCCTGTCAGTACACAGGCAGGAACCAGCATCAATCTCGAAGCCCCCACGGCGCGATCACTTAATCAGTGCTGAAGTGTCCGAAATCAAGAAGATGAAGGATGACACATGAGTCAGCATATAAGCGGAGTCTTGTGCAACAGTGGAGGCCGACTGGACAAACCATATTGGTGGTCTCAGTTCATAGTGTTCAGTGTGTGGGCCGCGCCCCACCGCCGGAGTTTGCGCCGCTCCGCGTACACTGGAGAGATTTCTACTTCTAAGCCGCGATATTTGCAACGGCTTACCGGGAAAATCACACTCTCGAGTATAAAACGGCCACAGGGACTTCAATCGAACAAAAAGCAAACAAATATGCCCAGCAAGGAGTTAATTGTCCTATTGTGACGATTGAGACAACCGTTGCCAGTATGGTAGAGGAGAACAAGGATTTTGAAAGCAATTTATGCCGTCACTCAGCTAATGCATTACAGTGCCTAAAAGCACTTGCAAAGTGCAAGCTACAATGAAGGAAAAAGGATTGCAATCGCAATTGCAGCTTCTGCGACCTTGAAGTCTTACGCCTTGACACGGAGTGGCTCAGAAGGGTACGGTTGCAGTTAAAGCAACTGTGCACCTGGCTCCTTGTGCCTCACCTCACGGACGCTGAAAGTGAATGCGGCATCCCAGCGTAGACACTCATCTTGAGACATGTCGACTTCTAAACGTGTCGTGCGATTCCTCTATTTGATATAGTGGCGAAGTCAGTCTGTTCGTTGGGGAATGTTAATCCCTCGCACGCACTCTGTTCGTACAACGAATGAAACTTGATTGATGACATTCATCATCGCAAGCAGGACACAAATATGTAGTCAGAAAGGTTCAGTGATGCTACCTTACCGTACTTTGGGGTCGAAGGAAGGCAACAGTTACGTGCAGCCCTTGTTAGACCAGAATCTCTGCGCCCATCGGCGCCAAGGCTCGCCAGTAAATCCACACCATTTTCATGGCCAGACGGCAGTCCCATCGCCCTTCATGCACGAAGCCACCCTTCTTTGCCCGCCTCTCAAACGACTCGCACCAAGCGGGTTCAAGACGCAGCCCATGGTCGCCCTTGACGTCTCGACCCGCAGAAAGGCCAACCAATGCGATCGAAGACACTGACAGCTGCAACCGGATGTCGGCCACAACAAAGCTGTGCAGGCGGCTAGAGACATGAACAGTAGGGCGCAACTCGACGAAGTATGGGCAACAGATTGTCCTCGGAGGCTGGAGCGTAATAATGCAAGGTAAGAGATGCCGGGAGAGTGGCGCCGTTGTTGATGTCGCGAGTGTGATTGATACGCCAGTCTGTATGTTTGACCACGTATGGCGGCTTCACGGGACGGCCACAACTTTCGAGTCGGAGCAGAAGACGGTGGATGCAGATGACGCTGAAGCCCAACTGCTCAGTCAACAAGCGCTGCTTAAAATTGCACAACTTCCAGCGTGTGTGTACAAGTGCTGGGATATAAGCACGTGTTTTGAGGTTTTCGTATCAGTTCCAATATGTTAATTCATGTTCCTTGGCTTCGCATAAGTTGCGATGTGGAAGACACGGCAGGTCTTTGCATTTTCCTGCCACAGGTGTGGCAGCTTTCCTACACAGTAGACATCGGAGAAGGGAAGTGTAGTGGGCTCTGCGTAGGCTCTTCTTATAGAAGGTGACCTGGAGGTCAGAATGGTCCTTCCTTCCTACCTGCGCGGCCCCACCCACCCAGGTTCGCATGTATCACAGCCGAGGAAGGTAGCAACGACCTGAGCGGCCTGCTCTTTCCTCACAGTGCAACCGCATCTTCCTAAAGTCTCTGCTGCAGGAATCATCAACTCTGAAAGGCAGCAACCAACAAACCTTCACCGCCCCGCCCGCCCACGAAATTTTCGTTGCGCAGGTGTCTCTTCCAGCGTCGGCTTGCGATCATCCCCTGCGCTCTTCCTCGACAATCCATCGTCGTCGGCATCGCGAAGGCCCGGCTTTCCCACAAACAACTCCAGCCGCTACGACCCGGCCGACATCCCTCGATGCCCCGGACTCGGGCCGCGGCGAACAAAGCCCAGCAACAACTCGAACCCGACACTGTTTCCCAGTCGGAGCGCTCTCCAACCCCCTCGTCAGACGACCAATCCGAACAAGACTCCCCCGAACTCGAAAGACTTTTCACCGACCTGGCACAAGCAATGAACGACAGTGAGGCCGTTGTACGATCCCGGTGGGACGAGGCCCAGACCGCATTTGGCGCCCACATCAACAAGCTCAACCGAGCCCGGCGACATCGCAAACCTTTCGCCGTGTGGGTCACCGAATGCATGCCACAAGACATCCTATACCGGACTTTGCGAGTGGTGTTCCATGAGCATTGGGACACCTGCGTCGCCCAAAAAAGAGATCAGGCCACCTACCGTAAGAGAGCAGCAGCGAATCTTGGCCTCACAGACGTCTTTGAACTCTATCTATGGTTCGGGAAGACAGCGGTTGGCTCAGAGCAGTGCTGGAAAAAGGACTGGCAAGCACTCGCGAAGCTTGACGCCGAGCAGCTATTTAGGCACTTACTCGAGGCGAGAAGGACTGGTTTTCGGGAGCCTCGAAAGGATAACTACATCAGAGAGCCCTTCAATTCGCGGGACTTCACAAAGGTGAAGAGAATTAGTAGGTGCACTGCGTATTCCATGGCAGATACCGTGGTCGATCCGCACGCGCAGCCGCTGACTTTGTCCCAGTTTCCACGAGTTCTGCGCGACCATCCGAGACGGAAGCCGACGGCGACGGCAACGACAATTCCATCCGTCAAACCAAGGCAACGTCGGCCAACGCAAGTTCCAGCCGACAGCAGAAGACCTACACACAGGCACCAGAGAGCCAGACTGGGGGTGACAGCCAGAGGCCCGAGAACATAGAAAAGCTCCAAGGCCCCCCTGACGGCTCGTTGCCAGCGAAAATCAGTAGGCAGCGGGAGATTCTCGAGAATAAAAGAGTGGCATCTGCAGACCTGAACAGCGACGACGAGAGTGATACTGGGGCAGTACCAAATCAGGAAGAGGCAGAGAACGAGCCTGGAGACCAATTCAGCGCCACGGGTTCAGTCATACTTGGCAATCAGCGCGCTGCGATCGACGCATACGACGGGAGGAGAGAGGAGGATTCCGAAGACGACGATTACGGCCAAAATCCAAACTTTGGTAGTAACGACAACGACGACACCTTCGGGACGGATATCGGGGGGCAGTCGGCCACGAGTACGCCGCAGCACAAGACAAGACAGGGGGACCTCGACGCAGAGTCTAACTACTCAGACCTTGGAGAGACAGCGCCCGGCGGCGACGTTTCGGAAGACGCGACTCAACATAGTGATTCAGAATCTTCGGAGGAGGAGTTTTTTGACAGCGTCTTCAGCCATAAAACCGAAAGCAGCACGTTATTGGACACGAGTATCACGCTGCCACGAGCCATCAGCATGGAGCACGGCACGCAGGGGAACAAGTCACCGAGTGCGACAGAAAGGTTCGGTAGATCAAAAGAACAGGAGCCAGCGATACTGTCTATTCTGGATGATATGAGAAAAGACTTGGCTGCTGCGGTCAGTGGTGCGGAGAACGATTCGACATACCGCAGAAGCGCGCACGAACAGCAGCAAGAGGCCAACAAGGAGATCGACTCGCTTCGGGAAAAGCATCATGCGCGTATCGATCTGATTCTCGGCGTTTCACACGATGATCTGCTAGGCGACAAGGCTACTTGGGCAGCAGCGTCCATGGACGCCGCTAAGAACCAAGGCCCATCCACTGAGGAGATTGAGATGGGCATCGCGGAAGCCAATCGGAAAAGGAAGGTAATTGATTTCTGCATGAGATCGGAGAGCGCGAAACGACAGAAGGTTGCTGAGAAGGTCGAAATCGCTAGACAGGCCATTCGAGCTCTCGCGGAGGCTGCTTCAGGGGAGCTTCCCCCCCTGTATGAGGACAAGGCTAGTGACGTTGGGGATACTGAGCAAGATGTCTCATATGGCGAGAATGATATGGTTAAGTAGTGGGATGTGAAGTGAGGAAGGTACGCGCGCGTTTATTGCGTTGTTCTTGGGTGTGGGATGTCTATCTACAGGTGATAGCGATAGACGCAGATCGCTGTGTCTCCACAACCACAATAGATATAAGATGTCGTATTAGTCAAAATGAATTCTGATGTGATAGCACACCTATATAAGTAGGCTTCAACTTGGTAATCGATCGTGGAAGTGGTGTTATCACTGAAGGGCGTGGAAAAATGTCCCGGGTATTTCCGGGAACTTTTCGTCATGCCTGCATCACAAACACCCACGTCGCTGACTCATGTAATAAACATACACTGTTGCTGATCAGCACCTTCTCTTCTCTAAAATAGCTCATTTTGTCTTGTTTCTGTCCGTGAGAATAACCTAAGGCGATTAATAGAGCTGTAAATGCGATGATATCACGCTGTAAGGCGGCTCCAGAGGCTAGTAGCATATATAGCCGCAGCTATACTTGAAATTAGATGACTACTTCGCTTTCGTTCTCGCTTAAGCTTTTGCAGAGGGTATTTCTACTTTAATAATATGTATTATATATGAATTGCGTTATATCCCCAGCCCGGCGACATGCCGGCGCTGCCACTCCGATGCCCCACTCCGATACCCCACTTCGGGTATTGACACGGACTTGCGCACGGCGAAAGGCCGATCTGAGTACGCGCAAACCAGTGTAATGCGTCTTGCATTGTTTAAGCCTAAGCGCTTTCACGAACATGTCGTTCTGTCCCTAATTAATTTTCACAGGGCGTTCTAGGCCCTATGCTATCCTGAACTTGACTTTGTCGGGCCCTGCATTATAGCACCCCGCTATAACAAGTCGTCCAAATGAATTAATTATCGGCGCCTGCCCTGTTACTGGTACTATCACCTTTACTCCCCAGCGGCGCGACACGTTGCGGTTGTTGTCTCAGGCCATGTTCATGAGGTTGCAACCAGCGTCGGTCATGTTATGCTTCGTCCTGAAGATCTACCTGCTGAACTGGTTAACGCGGCGGAAATAGGCGAGTTAGGGCGAACTGCTTGCTGAGAGGCGTGCGAAGGCCGTTGAGGGCGATTGCGCACTGAGAGACGTTTCGGGTTTGCCACCGTCCAACTGAGTTCCTTGCCTTGGCTTCTCCTCTTAGATCTAGATTTACATAAACAGTAAACTCAATCACGTCGCGTTCATCCACTGAAATACTATGTGTTTTTATCTTCCGGGTAGGCAGCTCGCAAATAGTAGACATCCGGTTCGTTCCAGCAGCGGGTTGTACACGGTCATATAGATGCGCGATTTGAAGGCCTCGTCAAAGACGCTGACGCGGTTTATTGTCAGACACAGTGTAGTCTCATAGTAACCAAGTATGTATGAGAAGACTAGTAGTCAGTTAAGGCTAGGCATCTTTCAACAGCGCCTGTGCAATTAGGCTCTAGCTTATGCTAGTGTATGACAGACGGAAGCATTTCTGTGGATGTCTATCGATGTCATCGAAGCGAGAAAGATATTTGCTTCATCCAGGCGCAATACGTAGTCTGGGCCACCAGCAAGGCGAATATCACTTCTTGTAAATGTGAACGAAGGCCACTTGTTGCAACTCGCCAGCATCTGAAGGCAATCATGGCTGCCGCATTTGAGGTACTGCATATGATTGGAAGCAGTGGCCGGCCTTTGCTTTCAACAGCACACTTTGCTTTTAAACCACATGCCGACTTAAAGTAGTTCTTAACTCGTAATGAGCCAAGGCCTGGTTTAGCTCACCAGCGGTGGAAGCCTTACCAATTGCAGGGACACCATGCAAGATAATGGGCCATTTCCCTGCGTGATTCGATCATTCAGTCGTTAAGCGTAGTAGAGAAGAGCTCTGGTCTAAGTGTGCCCCTTAAGTTGGTGTCTCTCCGAAGGGTACGAGTTGATCGGACACTAGAGCGGAGCTATACGGCCCTAAGGTAGCTCCAGCTCATCCATAGGCTCTACACAAGGCGTGATCATTCAGAGTCTCTCCTTGTCAGTTTTAGTATTTAATATCGATAGGCAGGCTGTGAGAAAATAAATGCCCTATCTGGCAAGATGATCGGATATATGATTGTCCCAAGCTGGCTTCCGGTAGGTGCCCGTTCAACATTCTTCGCAAAGTCCACGATAATGTCGCCTTTAATCTTTTCAGAACACGGCGAATAATTCCATGGGAGCCTTCCGATCTCTTCCAACTTGACGAGCTTGAAGCCGCCCAGCGGAGAATGTTGAATCGTCACAAGTACCATCAAGTGCAGGGTTTGCAGCACATCCGGAAAGCTCCGTCCACACTCGACGGCAACCTGTGAGGTATAAGACTTTCCTTTTCGGGGATCGCAGCTGGCATAACTAGGCGTTCTATCAAGTCAATCCCAGTGTGCCTTTGAACTTCTGGATAGGAAAATTCTTGCAAGGCGGGCCGCTTCTTGGTCCTTGGCGATCCAGGCGGAAACAATCCATATAGGAGGGCCAAAATGCAGGTATCACTCTTCATTGACGTTCCTTGAATTACTGCGTGCCAAAAGGAATATTCGGAGGCACAAAGTGAGTTTGCATTTGACATGCAGACGTAAATTCGACAGTCACAAAATGTGAAGAGCTTCAGAGCCATGCTGAATTGAACCTCGATTGACAGGTCACGAAATGCTCCCTGAAAGTATCTGGGGCGAGTTATACCAGACTGAGTCCTCCCCTCTGGGATGATTCTCCGTGCCACAAGTTTGAATAAATTCCGTCTAGGACACTTCCAGCTTTGTCGGTTCATCTCATAGAACTTCAATAGCGCAGTACCTTCTTTTTGACGTCTCACGCAGTAATGCCTTCTAAGCCAGCGAACTGGGATCGCGCCAGGGTTATCCAAATGCAGCAACGACTGACCTTCGACCTGCCGCATTACCCTGCGTTGGGTTTCGTGGGACGACACCGGTTGGGTTGAATTGCGGCTGCCGCCTAGTGACTGGGCCGCCGTAGGCAAACGTTTGTGACAGTGGTTCTTCTGTGTGCCCTTTGACACTGATGAGCTGGTTGGCGACGCTTGGCGCGAGGTTCGACACCTGGGTCTTGATGTTCGGTGATTACCTTTGTCTTTGTCTTCCGCATCGACTTTCCAATTATGCATGCGGGTTAATTGATTCTTTCTAATGATTTTGTACGGCAAATCCCAGCTGTGCTGCAATGTGTGAGCCTCCACACATCTGGTAGATGGCACTAGACAGTCTCCAAGTAGACCAACCTACTAAACATTGCCCCTGTTCAAGTTCCGAGCTGTTTATATGTCGATACTGGGTGTTCGTCGTCTTGTTCGCCATGCTGACACCTGTCTTCGTCTGATGGGCTAGTATCTTTTTTGACCGCAGCAGCATCTTCACTTGTCCTTGCAGCTTCTCTTTCCGGCTGCTCGTTGAATGGTTCGCTGCGATGTAGCATGGAATTGGACTTATCAGACTCCTGTATGGACTGAAGTCTGTTCCGAAAGTCAGTTAGCACCTAATTATTGGAGAGTAATTAAAGGCGTTTATAACTCGAAGTGGTTCCTAGGAAACTTTGTGGCAGTGAAGGTAATATAGCCCTACTGGTTATCTTCGAGGAGAAGAAGCAAAGTTCTCCAGTGATTTACTCGGCCATAATGATACTCATTGAGCAAAAGCCTAGCCACAGTACATCGAATGACTGCGAACACTCGATTTCCGATATAATTGACAGCTGTATCGTAAGCAGATGATGCGGTGAAAGACAGACCTCAGGCTCCGCCATAGGTCAGTTTCAAGACCTCGGCTGCTGGATCGGCAATCTCTTCAACGTCGAAAGTTTTGACAGCGCTATCGCCCGATTACTGTTATTTGTCTTTCGCCAGGCCCTGCGTCCACCAATATGGTTCAGAATTACAAGACCTCGGCGATACAAATGATGCGATACAAATGACCAGAACGCCCACGCCACCACTACTTCCTAGCACCACTACTTCTGATTTAGGTTGTAGAACGGCCGATATGACGGAGAGATACCCATTTGCATTGTTGAGTACCAGTGTGGCTGTAATATCATCTGGGATCTCCTGCGGCATCGGAACCGCGTGGTTTGCTTTCGCGACGATGTAATGTTGACGGTTTCCTGCGACGTGAAGATCTGTGTTGATTCGTTCTGAACAGTGGCTTCCTTGCTTCGGAAGCAAAGTTCGCATTCAATTAGCTCATGGACTCCAAATTAGTTTGAACCCTCCCAATCGCCGATGTCGAGATTTCTCACATCAATGCACCTCCTCACGACAGTCCCGCATCCTTCATGGCCGGCACTACCCACAGAGAAGGCATTCATGACTGGAGAAGGCGGGCGGATGAGCCTGTAGTGCAGATCCCAGTAACGGAGACTACTTGTGTCCGGTTCGGGTGAGAACAACGTCCGCAGCTACGAAGATGTGAAGTCCCACATTATCCGTGCGACCGATCCAAACTCGTCATGAATCTCGACCAAAAGGTCTTGTGCTTTAGTAACGACTACGCCTGCCCGATACTCGATCAGAGTATTCGTATGGAATTGCCCTAGCTTTTCGATTTAACATAGAGATAGTCATGAGACAGAACCGTTGTTTCTTCACCCGAACTCACTGTGGTAGACTGCTGTGATGTAAGGACTCTCTGAATAATCCAATCAAGAAGATGACTTCGAAAGAAGGTATCCTAGCAGACGCAAGCAACGGAGCCTCCCAAAGCTCATCATCCAGGTATTTGACGCCGTAAAAGTTGAGCATCGCTCTTGGCGGACTTGAAAGAAAACCCCACAATCGGTGTGCTGCAGCCTTCAGTTGGCATGGCCCCGCTCGAAAACTGAAATCAAGCTTCAAGGATGCAAGGACATTGGCGAAAGAGCTAACTCTACCGACCTTATGCGAGTCGTCGTTGATGCCGACGTTGAACTTGACCAGAGCAGACATCTCAAGCCGCTTCGACCACTTTGCCGAGAGCAACCTATGGGCGTAAAGGACGATCTGCTGAGACGACGCCACATTTTGCATCCCACAGATGCTCAACTTTCGCTTCAGGTATGTAGTGTCTTGAGCGTATCACGAAATCACCGGCAAAAAAAAACTAAGCTTGAAGGTCCGCATCGAACAAATGAAAGTGAAAACGGACAACATTACCCTGTCGATGATTTTGTCAGCGTTTGCATGCCTCCGCAATGCTGCTGCAGCAATTTGCACATGGCCAACTCTTTTTAATTATACTCTTCCTTCAACTAATTCTTAATCTGAGCATCGAAGGCGCCGTCTGGGGCATCGCTGGCTTGGATGCGACGAATAATTTGATCGGAATGACGAAGAGGTTGAAGGGGTGAATGGTCTGTCAAAACTACTAGGAACCTATTGCAGTTGCATGCTCGCTAGCTGTGAAATAGCATTTCATGTCCACCGAAGTGCCTATGTTCGAACATGGGGATGGTAAATCGTGGAGGACGGGAGGGGATATCCACGTGCGGGCATGACAGGCCCCTCCATCTCACCACAGAACCAGAAGAAGGCCGGTTCCACGTGACCCTTGCATCCTCTTTGCAGCAGTGCCGACTGCCATCAATCATTGTGACCTTTTTCCAATATTGATGAATGCATCATGTCGTGCAATACATTTGCGTGGAGTGGTGGAATGTGACGTATAGGACGGCTTGCGCATCCAAATAATGTCGCTGCAGAATGCGCGGCTCGAGAAGTAGTCAGGGTTTGGAAATCTGCGAGGCCAGTAGAGTAACAGGGAGAGAATCGCGGCGGCGGCGATATAAGACAGGATATGCGAAAGGAAGAATAGATGCAGCTTGGCGATGGCGGCATATTCCCTTTGCTAACGCTGATGTTGCGACTGAAAGTGCGGGTGATGGCTGAGAAACTTCCCAGCTGTTGGGGTACTTTTTCTATGATTGGTTATGCTGCAATCCCACGGTGCCTTCTGATCTGCACAGACAGACTCGTGGTGTGTCAGCGCTGCGCAATTGACAAGAGATGCCGGGAGGATGTGGTTCGGGTCCCTGCCAGGGTCTTGTCCCGCTGGTTTAGACGGCCGAGAGACGGGCGAGTGGCAGGTCAACCGGCTACTGGGCAACAATGGCCTGACTGCACCTTCATTCTTTCTCGAGGGACATGTCACGAGACGCAAACCGCCTTCCTTCCTCTGTTCCCGGCCACACGGCAACTCTGGATGCAATGGAAACTGCAACGGACGCACCTGCAGGTCACGCGTTCTTGGGGGCTGACTTTCCCTTCGACTTATCGATCTTGCCAACCGAAAGTTATGCTCGGGGATGCGGCCAGCACAATTGAGCCAGTTCCTGCCGCGCTGACCAAAGTGAAGGCAATATGGCCTCCTGCTTCACAAGGCGCTTTCTCCCTGTTCACCTTCTCAGAGTCTCAGCATTGGTCCCTTCCGGAAATCAACACCATGTGCATGTTGACGTCTTCAAGAACAGCCACCCTGCCGACCTCAGCGCTTCAGCGCTCCATCACCAGTACCAGGGGGAAGACACCTTCAAGTCCCAGACATTCGCGCGGTGTATACCGAGTACCCCTCTTCAGACAAGCTTTTCGCCAATCATGACTCTCATCCCGGCTGATGTCCCGGCGACGCCTACTCCACGACTCGCAGAGTCAGCAGACTGTTCGAAACAGTCCGCCCAGACTCCTGTAGCCGCCACTCCGATTCAGCGCCGAGCTCCTATCCGACTACATACGCCTCAGACGCCCCGTGCAGTCCTTTTTGGCACCCCCGCCATGCGCATCAGACCAACGACCTTTGCCAGAAGGGTTGTTCAGGACTCGAACGACATGAAAGAGGATGAACAGGAGGACGCCGAGAGTCGGGAGGTTCCGTCTAAGAAGGATCTCGCGGCCGAACGAGTTGCAATCAGAGCCGAGTGGGCTAAGCTGGAAGCAGCCCAGAGGCAGTTGAAGATCAAAGAACTTGAAGTGGCTCTGGAGTTTGCAAAGCTTGATAACGCTAAAGCTGAAGTCGAAGGTGACCGTATGAAGGTTGCGGAAATGGCCCGGAAGCTCGGCCGCAAGATTGACGCCCTCCCGGACGCAGAGTAGGAGTGACGGAGTCAAGACGTGGACACCATGAACAGAAAGGTCGGCCTGTCAGGGTAACATCCAATACGTGCGCGCAGAGCACTCGGCAGCCACCTTTTATCGATAAGTGGTCGCTAATTGAGAACGAATAGACAATGCCTATGATCCCTACAAGACCTAGTGCTTTCCTGACGACTGTTCGTGTGGGGCTTTCCGATCAGATTGGCGCGTCAATCTCGTAAAGACAAACATAGAGCGTGGATCAGGCGGAAAAGCATCATTTGCAGTGGTCCTGGAAACGAAACGACCTGGTCTTTCGCAGTCTTGATCCGTCAGAAGCAAGAACGCAAGGCGGGAGGAGTAAGGCGGCGTCAGTACCTTGACTTGCTTCGCTTGTCACCGTAACACTGCTCCAGGCTTCAAGAAGGACGCCTTCAAGGACGAGGTCAATATATATGAAGCATTTCCATCGGCGTTTTTAACAAGCAATCTGTGCTCATTCAAAGATTGTTTATGGAACACGTGGCAATCAAGGGTTGTGTCTTGCAAATCTTCAGTAAACTCCTTTCCGCTCTACCTACAGCGACGACGATCACGCCCGCCAGATCTAGCGTTACCTGGAGGCACATCGGCGCTTTGAACGTGTTCCCGGGAGGCTTCAGGCACCCGCAAATTTGCACGAGGCTAGAAAGCGCTTGTTGACGATTCTTCCAAATGGCCTTAAGCTATGTTCCAACGAAAGAAATGACGCATTCGAATGGTCACAAGCCTTTTTATGGGCTTCTGACTCATCAAGCTCACAAGTTGCGGCATTTCATGTCGATCGGGAGTCAAGAATGGAGCGAGGGTAGATGCTTACTATCTTCCCATTCGGGATCTAGAAACTCACTCAACCAGATGCTTAGGAAGACACCGGGTGATCTTGTCCGATGATCGATGCGCCCTTGTGGGCTACACTAGTGCCTGTAGAGATAATGAATTCCCTGGAAAGCACTTTGCGTGAAAAGCAAGATCCAACCGGGTCCTAAGGCTACCAGATTACAGTCCCACCCTCCAGCAGACTGACCGTGCCTTGCGCGACTTGGAAGCACAAACGTTACTTTCATTTCGACTGACGGGGCGATCTTGACTTATACGACATGGAGCTGCGCCCGCTACTCTAGCTGTGCCGGTGCAGTCGCGCCGCGAAAAGGCCACAGCAAGAGGCATCCTTGATGAGGAAATCAAAAAAACAGAAACTCAAGGCCCGCACTCCACAAGCCTGGGCCAAACAGACCATCTTTCTGTCATTTACAATGATTTGCCTCGAATGTTTTCAAGCACATCCCCTGCCTTCCAATGCACTTCCCTTAAACAAAGTGGTCTTAGGAGCTGGTGGTAACCAAATTAGGTGTCGGAAAGGTGAAGGTATGAGGCGTCCCTTGCTGGCGAGAAGGCAGCACTCTTACCGCTGTGAAGCTGGTCTTAAAGGGTACTGCCGCAATTAAGGTTGCAACTTGTGCTTGATTTTTATAAGCAAGCCTTTCACACAACGCCTCTTGAGTGACACTTGCAGCAAACCTGACAGTGCGCTGAGAAACCTTTGCTGAAGTGCGTTGACTTCGCGACTTCTTTAGCCTCCACTTCAACACCATCGGTATCAGGATTTTAATGCCTGAACACAGGCGTAAAAACTTCTTTCAAAGGTTTTGCTGACCTACAGTATTGAGAAGATAAATGCTGCGGGAGATCACACCGCTCCATCAATTCGGCCATCGTTGAAGCTGCTCTTAAAATCGGCGGAAGTCGAAGCGGAACAGTTGACCCCGCCTACCCTACAACAGGAGCAGCAGACTGGCTACTGCAATCAAAATGGCAGACGAAGGTGAAGGTCACTGGCGTAGAAGCAGGAATGAATGAAGCTTCACAGCCAAATGAGGTAACGGCTAAGCCTTGGGCAAATTTGCGGTTCGCGACGTTCAACCTACAGCCTCGAAGGATCCAGCAGTAGCTGCAGGCTGTGAGACACAAACTGGGCATGGTTTGTGATGAGGCAATTTCCTGGTATGACATGAGTCTGGACGAGCTGTCTTTCTGGTAAAACCCGATCCTGCCAACATGCTAAAAGTGGCGAGAAACACAGGAACCAGGCCAAATAAAGGGAGTCGCAACTCCTGCAGGGCCTGAAGCCCGGAGTTGATTGCAGGTATCTTGTGCGGCGGTCTTCGCGTGATGACTACTTTGGGCAAATGCTGCAAAAGTAGAAAGGCTCAAAGAGATCTCCAGTGTCCGTGCAATACCACCACTTTGGGTGATCCCGGCGATTTTGCTAAGGATGTCTACTTGGGCTACGCGGAAGACCTTGAGCATTCGGTCAGCTGAGCTGTGACAAGTTGGGCTCTTGGGCCCTACCTAAGACTGTGTGTCCTGTCCAGCAGATTACAGCGGGGAATGCAGAGGGACCGTGGAGTTCCTACATAGGACAAGTAGCTTTGCAATATTTGCGATCGTGTGTAAGGCAGGGAGCATAGATACGCGGCTTGCTGGGTGGGTGACAAGGATTTCAGTGGTAATCGTAACATCAAAAGCGATGTAGGGTATCGAGCGTCGAACCAATCAATTGGTTGCCTAAAAGCTTTCGTCATTTGTCTCTGCCACTCATGGGATACGTCGTTGTATCAGAGGTCAGACGTCCTCGGGCGGGGTCGAGCTTTCGTCGACCTCAAGGCCGACGAAATGAAGCCGACGACAGCTGCAAGACGTTTATAGAGCTCAGCCGAAGCAATCCGTTAAAATAAATGTGAAGCGTATCCAATAAAGTCCCAGCAGACTACATTACACGTTGAATGTGGCACCCAGCTTGTAATGGCTCAGACCTCACATTCCTTACTAGGCAAAATGTGAGGTCTGTCCACTCTGATCAAACCTCATAATTCTTAGTGGCCAGATTGTGAGGTCTGTCCACTAACCAGGCCCCACATTTCCGAGTGGGCAGAGTGTGTGTATTTCGTCCGCAGCTCACATTTTTAGAATAAGAATCTACCGGTTTTTTTTTTTTTTGGGAGGGTTTTTTTTTTCAGATGCGACATTTTCTTTCACATGCGGTGACTAGGTATTAATTTACTGTTAATAACATAGGTTGAGAAAATATCGACCACTGTTCATCATTCAACCAGGACCTAGAATAAACAGTACACCCACCAGACAAAATTCAAAGACATAATATACGTAAGCTCACTTCTATCTGATAGAGAAGGCGGCAAAAGCTTATTTATGAAAGACGAAGCAAAACCTTATCTATTAGACCCACGCCTTTCGTGTTACAATCCTAAAATATTACAGCTTAGGCGCATTTCTTCTGTTATAAGAATATTTTACACACTATATTGCCGCTATATCACCAACTTAATGCCATAGCAAATCTTTAAGAAATTTCACTATACTATATGCTAACACGCATATAGAACAGTGCTTTCTTATTACAGTCAGCTATCTAACATAGGGTCTGCTAATAGAAGCTAAGGATTAACACGTTATAACAGTATATAAGGTTATAGTCTAGTTATAGATCTAATCTTTAGAGGCTAAAGTGATTAATCTTAGTCTCTATAAGTAATTCATAATAAAGGTAAGCTAAAAGTATTTATAAGGATAAATACTAAATTAATTACTAAAGAGCTATAGAAGTCTAACTATAAGCTAAGTTTAGAGTTATACTATATATAAGTTCTAAATAGTATCCTTTATCTACTTAAGGGTAATTACTTAGGTATATAAAGTAATTATAATTAGTTAATATAACTAACTAATTACTAAGTATTTTTTCCTATATTTTACTAATTATTTTCCTTATTTTATTATTATATAACTTATACTATAGTTCTTTTATACTAAATAAGTCCTTATTATTCCTATAATCCTATAGTATAAATATCTTATCCTAGTTACTTATTACTTAAGTAGGTTAGTTAACTATTATCTATATATAATAAGTTATAATATTAAGTCCCCTCTCTAAAGGTCTTATCCTTAAGACCTAATATAAATAGGTTATTAGTTTTAAATTAGGGATCTATTAATTATACTTCCTATTTTATTTATAATACTAATACTATATTAGGTTATATTTAGAAATTAAAATTAAGTACTACTTTTATTTTTTATTATTATAACTATACTTTATATATTACTAAGTTTAGTCTAGTTATTAATATACCTTATTTTTATTATTATTTTTTAGGGAAATATTATAAACTTCTCCTTAGTAGTGAAGTTTATAATAAATATACTTATTTAAAGTAGTCTTATAATATAGTAGTAGATACTATTTATATTTATAAGTCTTTATTTTTACTATATTTCCTATTTAGTACTAATTTATTTTAATTAATTACTTATTAAATAAAGTTACTTATTTAGAGGATATTAAAATAACTAAAGAGGAGGTATTAAATATTATAGTTAGCTATCTAACAGTAAGGTCTGCTAATAGAAGCTAGGGATTAATATATTATAACAGTATACTAAGGTTATAATCTAAGTTATAAGCTATAAGCTGTAGTAGATTAAGTCTTTTAGAGACTAAAGTGATTAGTCTTAGGCTTAATAAGTAATTTATAGTAAAAGTAAGTTAAGAGTATTTATAAGGATAAATACTAAGTTAATTACTAAAAAGCTATAGAAATCTAACCTTAAGTGAGGTTTAGGTTATACTATATATAAGTCCTAAATAGTATCCTTTATCTACTTTTAAGTAATCACCTAAGTATATAGGTAATTATAATTAGTTAGTAATACTAACTAATTACTAAATATTTCTTTTTATACTCTACTAATTATTTCCTTATCTTATTATTATATAACTTATATTATAGTTCTTCTATTCTAAGTGAGTTCCTATTATTTCCTATTAATCCTATAATATAAATATCCTATCCTAGCTGCTTAACACCTAAGTAGGTTAGTTAACTATTATCTATATATAATAGGTCCTAATATTAAAAAAGAAAGTAGCTACCTTATATATTATATAGACTAAGTTAAATAAGTCTATAATATAATTAGATTACTTATATAAGTAGAAAAAGATAATATTTTAAAAAGGTTAAGAGGTTATAGAAGAGGAGTTAGTAATATCTCCTATATTAGAGGTT
>NW_025544698.1:73947-123848 GCF_011800055.1 Colletotrichum gloeosporioides
TTATTTATTTATAATCCTTATAGTACTAGCTTAAGAAGTAAAATATAAAATACTAAGTAATACTTTATAGTTTCTAGGAGTTTAAGTTTATAGTTAACTAATAAAATAATTTATAAGATTTTAAAAGGTTTAAGTTTTTTATAGTTAAGTTTATTACTTAGTTATTTTATTNGATAACTTATAAGATTTTAAAAAGTTTAAGTTTTTTATAGTTAAGTTTATTACTTAGTTACTTTATTTTAATATTTTACTATATAAAATAAGTACTATCTCCCTCTTTTAAAGTTAGTTTCTTAATCTTTTATTTATTACTAAATTTTAATATTTATTATTAAATAAATTTAAGTTTTTTATATATATTATCTTAGATCTTTTTAATTTATTATATTAAGGTAGTAGCTTTAACTATAGCTAAACTTATTTAAAGTTCTCTATAAATAGTTAATTTAAAATTATAATTAAAGTAGAAAGGGGATTCCTTAGTATTTTCTCTTATTATATTATTATAAATAAACTAAGTTATTAATAAAAATATAACCTAATTATCTTAATTATAGTTAATATANATAGGTATAGAGATAAGTTTTAAGGATTTAGTTAATATATTCTATTTATTTATTAGTCTATAAATAAAATATAGTAGATATTAATTATTTAATACTAAGTTATACTATAATTAACTTCTAAAACTTAGAAGTAAAGATCTTATTTCTATCTAATATAATTTCCTTAGGTATAATATAATTAGTAATAATATACTTAAGGAAGGTATATATATATTCTTTAGTGTTATTTACTTCCTTATATAGAATAAAGTAAGTATACTTTATAAGTTAGTCTATAGTAATAAGAACACTATTAAAGTATACTCCTATAAAAGGTTCTTATAACTTTAGTAATTTAATAATAAAGTTAAGAGATATAGACTACTAAGTAGTTTATAGTATAAATAAAGGTTATAATATATTATAAAGTTAATATTAAGTAGGTTTACTTTTTAGGTATACCTTATAATTCTTAATTACTTTTATTATATATTCTCTTATAACCTTTTCTCTATATTATTATTATAGTTATTTTTAGGTTTTTATAATTCCTTAGTAATTATATATAAAGTATATATAAAATTCTATAATTACTTTATTATTTAGTTTATTAATTAAGTTAATATTAGATTATTTAACTATTATTAGGAGTTTAGCTATAAGTATTAGGTTTCTATTATTTTATTATTTAAAAATTACTTAGGTTTTTTTAGGTATTAGAATATTATAGTCTAGTTATTAGCTAAAGATATCTACTCTACTATTATTTAATCTTTTTTAATAAATTATTTAGAAATTAAATTTAGATAAGAATTCTAATTATTAGATTTATTATTTATTTAATACTTTTAAAGTTATAAAGTATAAGAGATTCTTATAATTTAAATATATAAATACTTTATAAATTATTCCTAAAAGTTTAGGTCTCTATTCTTTTAAGGTTTTAATAATTACTATAAGTTCTTTATTATAAATTTAATAGTTAAGTTTTAGTTTATAGAGTTTATAAGAGAAAAAGATATAAAGGTATAAGTATCCTTCTAAATTTTATTATAATAGTTACGCTCTAATTATATAGTTAGATATATTAAGTTCTACTTTAAACTATTTTATTAGATCTAAGATAATTAAGATAAGTTTATTAATAATAAGGTTTTTAATCTTTTAGAATACTATCTATTATAGTTCTTCTTATATAAAAGGTATATTTTTATAACTAAAACTAATAAGAGCTATATTAATCTTACTATAGTTTTTAATAAATTTATAGTAGAAATTAATAAAACCTAGGAATTTTTAGATTTCTTTAAGGTTATTAAGTACTAGCTATTCTTTAATAACTTTAACTTTATTTCCTAATATATAAACCTTTTTAGGGGTAATAATAAATCTAAAGTATTCTACTTTTTATATATAAAATTTACTTTTTTTAAGTTTAACTAAGAGTTTAGTTTTTTAAAGAGCTTATAAAATATAGTAAATATCTTCTTTATACTTCTTAAATATTAATAAGAAGATAAGGATATTATTAAAGTAAATAACTATATAGATATTAATATATTTATATANATAATATTATATTAATTATATTCTAGAATATTATAGATATATTAGTAAGACTAAAAAGTATAATAAAATATTTAAAATATCTTTTTTATATCTAGAAAGTAGTTTTCTATTTTTTACTTTATTTTATTTAGATTAAGTTATAAACCCTTTTAAAATTAAAAGCTATAAACTAGTTAGCTCTATAGAGGAGTTATTTTATTTTATTAATAAGAGGTAGGAGGTAGTAGTTTTTAATTATTATTTTATTAAATATATAATAGTTAATATATAATTATAATTTTCTATTCTTCTTTAGTATAAATAAGATAAGACTTCTTATTAGTAATATAGAAAGTTTAATATAGCTTTTCTTAAGGTTTTCTTTAAGGTATTTATTTAAGGCTTCTATTTCTATTAAGTTAAGTCTATAGATCTTATTAAATTATAGTTCTTTTCCTTCCTTAAGAGGGATTTTATAATTAAACCTAATATATTTAAGTAGTTTAGTCTCTAATTTAGTTATAAAGAGTTTCTTATAAACTCTATATTCTTCTAAAATAAATAGAAATAAATTATTCTTTTATTTAAGATCTATTATAGTTAATAGTTATAATATAGCTTCCTTTATAGCTGCTAGCCTTATATTATAAAATTTAACTAGTATTAACTATAAAAGCTAAACTAAGCCGCTAGCTTTATATTATGAAATTTAACTAGTATTAACTACAAAAGCTAGACTAGTCCCCTCGCCCTCTACTAATAACCTTTAGGTTATATAACTTTTAGACTTAGACATCTTCTTCACCTCTACGCTCCTCTAACTTTAACTATTATAATAAGCCTTAATTATCTTCCTCTAGCTATTTCTATCTATATTAGTCTCCTCTATTTCTCGCTCCTTTAAGCTATACTTACTCTTTATACTATATTTAATCTATACCTATCTTCTATTAAAGTCTCCTCTACTATTTAGATATTTATACTATAAGCTCTACTAGGTATAGAGGTCTTAAGGCCTCTATACTATTATACTATTATAATATCTTCTACTCTACTATATAGTCTTAATATAAAGCCTTACTACTATTAGCTATACTCTTAATATATTTACCCTTCCTAACTTACTAACTACTTAAGCTATTTTAGCTATCTTGAGGAAGCTTATGAAGTAATTATAGGTATTAAGATTGTTATTAATAGCTTTAACTATCTCTATATTAATCTTAAAGCTATATAACTTTATTATATCGCTCTTATTAGCTATCTTAAGTAGGTACTTCTAAGTGAATTTAAGGAGAGTTTTCTTATTAGTATAGAGAAGGTTACTATACTTATAACCCTTAATTTTATTAACTTTAGTCTTATAGATTAAGTTATTTAGCGTAGCTTTACTTAGCTTATATAGAGTTATAATAAGTAGGAAAGCTAGGAAAGTTATTATAGTTATAGTATATATAGGAGGATATAAGGAATAGGCTTAAGGCTTTATTTAAACAGTTAAGTTCTTATACTATAGCTATAAGAACCCTTTTAGCTATAGTAGCAAAGAGTTATACTATTAAGTTTACACCTTTAAGTATAAGTTTAAGCTATTACTAAGCTCTAGCTATATTATAAATAACGCTCTCGCTAATACGTTTTGCTACTCTGCTACCTACCTACCTACCCTCTTCTATATAGCTAAAAATAAGTTAAACTAAGCGTTAACAACTAGTTATACTGAGATTTATTTATTTACTTTATTAAGATTAAGCATAAATTAAAGTGCTGCTATTAGGTTTAAAGTACTAAGAAAATAAATATAGAGTGAACTGCAATACCTACTTATATAGGTTAACCAGACTGCTAATATAAAAGCTAGACTAGTCCCCTCGCCTTTTACTAATAGCCTTTAGGTTATATAACTACTTAGATATCTCCTTTACTTCTATACTCCTCTAACTTTAACTATTATAATAAGCCTTAACTATCTTCCTCTAGCTACCTCTATCTCTATTAGTCTCCTCTATTTCTCGCTCCTTTAAACTATACTTACCTTTTATATTATATTTAATCTATACCTATCTTCTATTAAAATCTTCTCTACTATTTAGATATCTACGTTATAAACTCTACTAGGTATAAAGGCTTTAAGGCCTCTATACTATTACATTATTATAATATCTTCTACTCTACTATATAGTCTTAATATAAAGCCTTACTACTATTAGCTATACTCTTAATATTAAATTTACCCTTTCTAACTTATTAATATTTAAACCTTTAGGCTACTTTAGCTATTTTAAAGAAGTCTATAAGGTATTTATAGGTATTAAGATTATTATTAGTAGCCTTAACTATCTTTATATTAATCTTAAAACTATATAACTTTAATATATTACACTTATTAGCTATTTTAAGTAGGTACTTCTAAGTAAATTTAAGTAAAGTCTTCTTAATAGTATAGAGAAAGTTACTATACTTAAAGCCTTTAAGTTTATTTACTTTAATCTTATAGATTAAGTTATCTAAAGTAGCCTTACTTAGCTTATATATAAGTATAATAAGGGGGAAAGATATTATATAGGGTTATTACGTATATAGGAGGATATAAGGAATAAGCTTAAAGCTTTATTTAAAGTAGCAGTTAAGTTTTTATGCTATAGCTATAAGAACCTTTTTAGCTATAGTAGTAAAGAGTTATACTATTAAGTTTATACCCTTAAGTATAGGTTTAAGCTATTACTAAGCTCTAGCTATTATAAGTGCTATTAGTGTTCTATATTATAGATAACACCTTTATAAATAATAGTATTATAAATAACGCTCTCACTAGTATGTTTTACTACTCTACTGCCTACCTACCTACTCTCTTCTATATAGCTAGAGATAAGTTAAGCTAAGAGTTAATAATTAGTTATACTAAAATATATTTATTTGCTTTATTAAGATTAAGTATAAGTTAAAGTGCTGCTATTAGGTTTAAAGTATAGGGAAAGAAAAGTATAGAGTGAACTATAATACCTACTTATATAGGTTAACTAGACTGCTAATATAGCTTCCTTTACCTTAAGGTAGTAGATATATTATTTTATAGTTCCTTACTATATTAGCTTATTTAAAGCTTACTCTTTATAGTACTACTTAGGAATTAAATTATTATAATCCTAATAGAGTTAGCCTTTATTTTAATCTATCTATAGGTTACTTATTTATAACTAAGGTAGTTTTAGTATTATATTATATATTCCTAGATTAGTAATATTAAATTAGATTCTTTCTTTTTAATTTAAGTAGCTTATCTTAAGAGGTATAGTCTTATTATAGATAGTACCTCCTTTATACTTAAATTCTTCTCTTTCTACTATATATAATTAATATAGTTATTCTTTTCCTCCCTATAGTATTTTTAGTCTATTAATAGCTTAAGGAGTAATAAAGTTTACTTTAGCTCTACTATTAATTAGTATAAGTATTATTTATTAATTAATAATAACTTTAAGTTTTATATTACCTTAATATCTTTATAATATTTAGTATATAAACTTTTTCCTTATTACTTATTATAATTCTATATTAATAAGTAAGTTTAGTTTTTTAACTACTCTAAGTATTCTAAGTAAGTAATTTACTTTCCTTCCTATTATACCTTTATAAAGCTATTTATATAGTATCTAACCTAAAGAAGTTAAGGTCTATTCTTTATAATTCTCTAAGTATATACTTTTTCTTTATAATAGATTTAATATTTATTATATTAATACTTATTTTATTTTATCTATTTATTATAGAGGTATTATATAGGAAATTATTAATTAGAGGTAAATATAGTAATATTACTATTAAACTTTCTAAGTTCCTATTTAGTGAGAGTATATATAGTATAGATATTTTATAGGGAACTATTATTATATTATTTAGGTTAGAAGTAGTAGTTATACTTATTTCCTATATAGATTTTATAATAGTTAAAGAAATATTATACCTAAAAGAGGTATTAATAATTAAAATTAGTAATTTTAAAGTAGGGGTAATCTTTAGTTTTAAATTATAGAGTATAATATATTCTTAGCTTTATATTAGGTATACTATAAAGTTTAATAAACTATTTATTATTTTATAGGTTAATTTACTTATATATAATTTACTTAGGTATATTATCTTTCTTAAGTTCCTCTTTAAAGCTAGTATTATCTATATTAAAAGTAAGCTTATAAGTAATTTCTACTTAAGTATATTAGTATATAATATTATAAAGTTTATCTAAGTTATAAGAAGAGCTTTCTCCTTCTCTAAAAGTCTAATTATTTATAAGATTAAATAGTTACTATTCTTTTAGAGAGTTATATAACTTATTATTAAATTCTTCCCTTATTTATTCTTCTAGTATTATATAAATAGTTTAGTTTAAGAGTTTATAATTAGTTTAACCTTAATAGTTAGTTATTTTTAGAGTAAAACTAAAAATTAGTTTAAGTTATTATATTTATAGTAACTTATTAACTTATTCTTTAGTTTTTTTATAGATCTTATTATTACTAATATATATTATTACTAAGGTTCTTAGATATATATCTAGTATAGTTATATTATATTTAAACTATTTAGAGTTACTATCCTTTAGGTAGTATTTTAATATTTCTTTATCTTTAAAGTAGATTTAATAGTTATTATTATAATATCTAGTCTAAGACTAAGATATATATAAGATTTTAGTAATAATATTAACTTATTAAGGTTATTTAGCTACTAGCTTTTAGAGAAGCTTTTTAAGCTACTTATAGTCTCTAATAATATATTTTTATTTATTATAGTTATAATATTTAAAGTTTTATAGCTTTTTATTATTAAGTTTAGTTATTATATTAAGATCTATAGATCTACTAAACTATTTATAAGTAGTCTTTTAGTAGGTATTATTTTAGTTATTATAAGGTTTATTATTATTCTACTAAAAATTAAACTTCTATTAAGGCTATTATTAATACTTATATCTAAAGTTTAATTTTTATTATTTTTTACCTTTTTCCTTATAGTATTTAAAAAGTTAATTATTAATCTTAATAATAAAGTTAATATATTAAAGAAAGTCTTTAAGATAATTAATCTTAATAATCTTATCTTTAACTTTATTTTTAAATCCTTAATAAAATATAAAGATCTTAGTTTCTTTAATAAAGTTAAGTTAGATACTAAGTTATCTAAATATAGTAATATATTCTTTAATTAACTTTATCTATTATAGTTATATAAGGTCTCTTTTAGTTTATTATTTCTTATTAAGGTTTTAGAAAAGAGAGTAGAAAGTATTTTTAAATTTTTTAAAACTATTATAGATATTATAGGTTTTAGTAGAGTATTTATTTAAGGTTTTATACTTAAAGAACTCTTCTTAGATAAGTTTAAATTACTTAAAAACTTATTTTTATAAATAAATAGTAATATAAATTACTTTTTTAGTCTAATTAGTAAAATCTTTATAATAGAAGTTTTAGTAGTTCTTAACTTAAATTAAGAATAATTTAAGTTATTTAGAGGTACTATTATAAATAATTAGAGTATTAAACTTAAACTTTTATTATCCTCTAATAAGGATTATAATAATATTAATAACTATATATAAAGTATAGATTTCTTCTTAGAATTCTTTAATATTAATATTACTATTTTATCCTCTAAATTAAATAACTTTATTTTCTAAATCTATAATATATTAAAAGCTATTTCTTAGTTATTATATTATTTCTTTAAAGCTTTAAAGCTTTATAATAGTATTATTATATATAGTTTAAACCTTAGTAATATTATTATCTCCTTTCTTAACTTTAGTTTAAAAGTGTTTATAAATATCTTTCTTTAAAATTACTTTATTATTAAAGTCTACTATTATAAAGGTTTCTTTAAGTTCTTTAGCTAGGTTTTAAACTAGTTACTATAAAGAGGAGGAGGTTTCTAAAATAAATAACTTAGTAGAGGTATATAAAGATATACTTATTATTTTATTATTAGTAGGTATTAATAGTTAACTTACTAAATAGGAGTAATTAAAGTATTATAGTTAACTATCTAATAGTAAGGTCTACTAATAGAAGCTAAGGATTAATATATTATAATAGTATATAGGGTTATAGTTTAGTTATAAATCTAATCTTTAGAAACTAAAGTAATTAGTCTTAATCTCTATAAGTAATTTATAGTAAAAATAAACTAAGAGTATCTATAAAGATAAATACTAAGTTAATTACTAAAGAGCTATAGAAGTTTAACTATAAACTAAACTTAAAGTTATACTATATATAAGTTCTAAATAATATCCTTTATTTACTTAAAGGTAATTACCTAAATATATAAAGTAATTATAATTAGTTAGTATAGTTAACTAATTACTAAGTATTCCTTCCTATACTCTACTAATTATTTTCTTTATCTTATTATTATATAACTTATACTATAATTCTTTTATACTAAGTAAGTCCTTATTATTCCTATAATCCTATAGTATAAATATCCTATCCTAGCTGCCTATCGCTTAAGTAGGTCAGTTAACTATTATCTATATATAACGGGTCGTAACATTTCTGTCTTCTCCATAGCGCTTATTGTTATGTATAGCGCCGCAGCTTTAGCGGCACACATAACGTTATAAACCACAGGGAAATGCTCCTAGGTGAAACATAACCACAATATCAGTAGAACTAACGCTTCTTCATCAGTAAAGTCTCATAAGATCTATAACTTATCAACCCTAAGATACTAGTAAGCCAGCTTTATCGCAGGGAAGACGAAATGTATGAGGAGGTTTGCTGCTAGGGTGACATTTAACATTTATTAATGAAATGACGCAGAAGGATTTCAGATAGATATTGAAAACTCTTGCGTCGGAATGGCCATCCGTGCTTTGCTGCCGCTCTACCATAACCAGCAACAGGTATTACGCAGCTTGCGCCGACTCTCCGAGCTTCAACACCAGTCACACTATCGAGACAGGCCCACGTTTTCTATCGCTGTCAGCTCTGAACATAGCCAGATGCGTGCGCCAGCCCGGTTTGTAACAGTATTGGTACGCCAGGCCAGATTGCTTGCTCGAGATTGCAGCAGTCAGGGACCTTCGGATACGATTTTAGCCGGAGAGACAGTCATTAAGAACGGGTTTTAATATAAGGAGTCAAGACGCTACAGCTCCTATATTAAATATAATACGAGTGCTGGTAGCATTGAATGAGACTAATCACAAAAGGTTGTGGCGCGTATCACGCAGAAATGCGACGGTTTGGTATTTATACGGCTTTGCTTTTTCCGACGTGTGGACGCGAACGAAGCGCCCTATCACTCGGCTATAGCGGCCAGCTACCTCGACTCCGAGCTAGCTGCAAGCTGCTGATATGCAGATTAATGAGCTTGCCAAACATAGGCCACGACTCCGCCCCAGCCCACTGCCTCAGTCCCTCGGATGCACCCATGATCCATGCATCCAAAGGCAACTAACAAACAGTCAGTTACCCCCAACCTGGTACGCGTGAATCCTCGTCATGTGCCTCCTTCAGCAAGCCTCTATAGACTGCACCCGCACTATCGTAAATGCTCGAGGAGGTGCAAGATGCTGCACCGCCACCAGACTCAGATCGTCGACCGCCCGGACAACATCAGCTATGATATGTTCATGTCGGCCATGCACTGACAGCAATGGAATTAGCAGAGAGATGATTATTAGAAGACACCCTGATAGTTGGCTCTTGCGCAAATTCAGATGCGGGAGGTTGAGTAACAGACCCATGTAACAGGCCCATAGTATTAATATTCTCAACTTTGCTGTGAAAACGTAAGTCTGCCAAACATAATTCGCGGCGATATGTGTGCATGGATTTTGACTTTCATTTGGCATCTTTGTCTTTGCTGGCTAGTTCACAATAGGCTGGGCTTCAAGAGCCACGCGACCCAGGTCAAGACGACATGCGGTGGATGCCGAACTTTTCCGCCGGACCGGACCCACCTCCCGGAAGCCGACAGGGGCGCACGGACTTTTCACAGATACGGCATCGGGACGTCCGATCCGATCGAGGCCTGAACACCGGCCCGAATGCTGCCACAACGTAAGGGATCGGCCATAATACTTTGGCTGGGCGCGCTCGTGGCTAGATGAATTAAACCCCTTCACGCACAGTCTGAAGTCAATTGATTTCGTTTGAAAGCTCTTGACATGGAAGTTACCAAACGGCGCTTAAGATGGCTGTCAACGCGCTGCGCATGTCAAAGATATGCCAACGCATTTCAGAGACGCCCAATGATCGATGGGCTTTTTTCGCCTTGTCAAATTATCGAGGTGTTTCAATGTAAGGTATTGGGCGGTCTTAAATGTGCGTTCGTGAGTATTGTTACCGGAATCTCGTCCAGGCCCGGCAATGTGTGGCAGCTCGGCCCGCATAGATAGCTTGGATTCGCATTCATCGCCAGAGGCGACTCCGAAATATGAGGCGAGTGATGATACGCCACAAAGAACGCTTTGTTACTTAGAATTGTGCGGCATTAACGTCATGTAGCTGAAGAAAATTGCAAAGGTTCCATGGTATGAGAGAATTCAAGCGATGCATGACGTCAACCTAAATTCAAATGCGGCATATTTCTGAGTGGCTCACAAGCCAGGATTAACAATAGCAAACGATAAGGGCAGAAGTAGGCATCTCACACTGGAAGTCTGACCGTATAAGACAAACTCGCCATTCCGTAGGCATAGAGGCGTCTAGCTAGTTTTCTAAACGAAAAGACAGAAGTCAGCTCCTAGCCCGAGTCCCCAACCGAATCTCGTCTGTATGAACTTGATACATCGTATTGGCCCCGTTTCTTGGCCAGTGGACAGACCTCACATTCCGCCCATCAAAAAATGTGAGGTCTGAACCATCGTTGCTATTCCTGGCTAGCGACCGGTTCAGGGGCTTACGGTGCACCGTCAGCGCATGTCTGCCTGGCCCTAGTACGCGAAGCCCTCAATGGGGGGCTCAGATGCTTCACGCCAATTGAAAAGCGGGTGTTTATGCCCCCCCTGTCCAGCAAATCGACGTATTTCTGTGGGAAAACTATTTTCAACTGCAACTCCCACACTTGAAGAGCATTACCCTTGATCTTTATGCCTGGCCGAGTCATTTGGGTCCAGTAATTCTGACGGAAACTTGTTCATGGCGTTGGACTAAGGCGGCGCCTCTTCCGCGCGCTCGTCCAACACCACGATGATTGAGTCTCCAATTCCTTCGTTGCTTTAATCAAAGCAGGACTTCTGTCAGAGGAGAAAAGGTTGCCTGTTGAATTATTCGAGAATCGTGCAGCATTTAAAGAATGCTTGCTCGCATCAAACAAGGCTCAATCGCATCTAGCTTGGATGTGGTGCGCAATTTACCCGCTGCAAGTCTTCTCTCTGACCGAATCTCGCAAGAAGTCTCCTTGTCTAACACACTTGATAATCGACACGCTTCTTAGTACCTACTGCTAAACAAGATTCAAAGGCGATGTCGCACAGATCGTGACTTATGGTATTCTCGCCGACAACATCTCCCTGCAAGTCGTCATCCCAAAGCTCAATAAGCAAGCAAGTCGCGCCAGCCGCAACAGGCACAACGACAATCCTGGCACCTATGAGGAGCGAACTCCATACAACATCGCCTTCCAGTCTCAGAATCACCATTAAGTCAATGGATGTCAGTTTTACCAGACAGTCCACATCTCTTGCTACTCCGGACGACATAATGAGCCGCATACCAGGACGAGTAAATAGCAGGCTCGTCGTAGATGCCGCCGGCGAAAAGCGTTTCGTGTTTTGTTCTTCTCGGTTGTGTCGTCTTTCTAGCAGCCTCCTCATGGTCGCTCCCAGCAACGTCTACAATGCAAACGGCATCATCAAGCTATCGGGAATCTAAACCTACTATTCCTGGGTGACTCAGTCGCGAAGAACGTGCATTGCATCGACTGCGGCAAAGACGGTCTGGTAGAGCGTGCATGATGGATGATCGTCAGAAGAGTTCTAGTCTAGAAGGGATGGTGATCCATGGTGCGGCTGTTGATCTAGTGAGCAATTCGAGGTGAGGGACACGGAAGTCCCTCTCAAAGTTCCTTTTCAAGTCCCGCGGCAGGGCATGCTCAGTTCCTGTTGGTTATATAACAGTGTCCCGTGTGTACCTTCATGGCCTGGTCTTTTTCTGCCAGACTATCAAGGTGTTCTGGCTTTTCTTCCGCCAGAACACTACGTCACCAGGGCGTTCTGGCTCTCTTTTCGCCAGACCACCAAGATCAGGCACATTGTCCGGCTGTTCAAGCCAGAAGAGACCGTGAGAGGCTCGACTAGACAGATGCTCAGGACAGTGCAAAAACCACGTATTAGCAGCTCAGTAACCTGTCGTCCAGCTTATTCATAGTTCAAATTTCGTATTCATTGTCCATGACCATATACGAACTATTTAGTAATGTCTCATGAATGAACATCGGCCAGGCCTTTGCTGCGCGCTTTTGGAACATCATGCTTTACACGGTAGCACGGCGAAGTGCTTTTTGAATCAGTGCGTACTGATTACGGCTGGAATATTGGGAGACGACAGGGAGAACAACAACAAATATGTTGTGTTTATTAGTTGAACTGGGTCCTGGAGCTTAATATCTCTGCTCTGAAGAAAACACACATTATGTGCGTCTGTATCCGTCTTGCTGAAGCTCGTACCGTGAAGAAGACTTCCTAGTGCAGGCCAATGGTGTGGACTCTGGGCGATACTGATGCTGCGCCATAGCAGAGAGGCAGGGGGTCCGCACCCAGGACACCAAGCAACCCGCTGTAGATAAAGACGTCCATGACGAAAAGGCCCATTTCCGCAGCATTACGGTTCAAAATAACGACGACCCGCCCAAGCGGGAAGACGATATCTTCCGCTCGGCTCTAATATAAGAGCTATATCCGAGTCTCTTGCGAACGTAGATCAAGTGTACGGCAGAAATTCCGCTCCACGACGCTTCAGGGCAAAGAGAAGATATCACACCTTACGCGGACGAATTTGATAGACAAGTAAAGCAGCAAAGCGGTTAGGATCGCATTGACGCTCTCCTATCAGCCAGAAATACCTTCCTACAACCTTGATAAGACGCAGGTCATGTCAAACAAAACGTCCAAAAAGGCCAACACATAACTTGAAGAAAGAGAAGCATCTCCATCCGACAATAACAAACGTCGACACAGAGGCTGAAAGGTTGCAAATAGCCCTGCGTACCTTCGGGATGGGAGTTTCCCCATTGTTTCTTCCCTTGGCGCTCACGTCGGTTCGTAGGTCGCTCTTCTGGCATCAATATCCAACTGGACGTGCCACGGCACAATGAATCACCTCTGATATGCATTGACAGCCCTTATTTCACTGCTACTTGTAGTACGAGCGACACAGTCCTACTACTAACCAGCTACGTGAACAGTATTGGTGGTCAGCAGTTGACCTCGTCGCATTGGATAGACCTAAGTTGGATGCCGGCTCCTATTCTACTCGGCCTGACCCAGCAATTTGAGCCGTCGTGCGGATAATTTCAAGTGCGGAGTCCGTTTCAGAGTAATTTCCACCTGCCTTCGCCGATATGTCTGCGTCTCCACTGGTGAGAGACATCGCTTGCATTCCAATGCTGTCTTCTTCGTCCTGTTTTGTCCCATTGGCTCTGAGTCCCGGCGAGAAACACAAGTAACAGGTATGGAGGTCGATCTGCTGTCTTGGAGGACGTGTGAGCAGGGAGTCTACGGCTGGACATGCGATTACTTCCTGGCATTGGTCTTGTGCGGCGGCTAATCCGGGAGTGATTTTAGACATTGAAACGGTATCATCGACTTTTCGAGGCGATCGGTCGACCGACTGGATTGTTTCTGGCGTCACTGAGGCGACTCCGAACCGTTGCAGTAAATCGTGTGGCTGCAGCTTGATTCGTGCTGGCTAGTCCCACGAATATGGGCGGGCGAAAGGAAGATAGCGATAAGAGACGAGACGAGCGCAGGGTTCACAACAGAGGACATGGCATCTTCGGGGTCGTAGAGTTGTCATTTTGCGGTGGGTGAATCGTGTTGGCGGTGGTCGCGTCGGGCAGCGACCAATCGCAGGGTATGGCGGGAGGAATATTTTGCATATCCAATAGAAACATGACTTCGGGGTGAGCGAGATCTGACGGTCGGCGGCGTTGTCCAGGCAGCTTCGATGATCAGGTCGCGTGTCGCTTGGAGGGGGATTTGGACATTCCGGTGGGGAGAATACAAAGTTATACCGTCGTCGAATATCGTACCATGATTGGCTGTCTTTGTCGGTTGCAGTCGTGTTAGTGGTTGATGTTATTGTTGTGATTCTTGGCTTCTAAGGGTGTGGCTGGTATGTGGCTCGCCGTCAGTTGGTGGCGACGTTCTCTTTCAGGATCACGCACGTTACTATGCATAGGCTTGATTGAATTGCAGAGGTATAACGGTAAATTACCCAAAGAGGAACGTATCTGCATCATAGGTTTGGCGAAGGCAGGTTTGGATGGCAACGGAATCCAACGTTGCTCTTCTTGTGATGGACGTGGTGCTTAGCAGGCCATTTCAGGCCGGCACATATTGTCGCCCACCCCTTGCCGTCTCGCATCCACTGCTTTCTGTGGCTAATTACAAGAGCTAATTTGTCCCTCTCTTTCTACAGCTTCCATCACCACTTCACATCGTGGCAGGACCAAGAACTTCTCGTCCGCGCTTCGATCTCCTCATCAACACCACACGCAGATCACATTCAACATTGATCAAGAAACAAATTAAGCTGTGCAGACTCCATTTATCTTTCGCCAACCTCTGATACTGAGCCGTTTGTCAACAGTCATCTCCAGGCGACTCACCCCCATCGCGGGATTCTACCCGACGTCGACATTGGCCCAGCCCGCCTTGCACCCATCACCTTCCATTCCTCTTGGCCGATACCATCGCTCCTGCTGCCAACACCCTCTCAACACACAACAGCCCAGACCCAGACTCAGTAATATGCCTTCGCACGCAACTTCCCTTACCACGGCTGCGACACCGTCGGGCAAGCTCAAACCCATTCAACGGCGCCAAATTTTGATTGAGCGCCTCTCGGACGTTGCCTCTGACGGAGACCTTACGTCTGCCTCGAATGGCCGACAGCCACAATGGGCGAGTCGAGGTCGGCGCGGGCAGTTATTCCGGACCCTTGGGTACGTGTACTGCGAAGCTACTGGACTAGGCACTGACCGAGGTGCTTTTACTGTTTTTCCCCCTACTGTGAAAACCCCTACTGGGTGGGCTCGAAACTTGCTCAACACGTCTGCCTCGAATATGGCTGGCAATGCCGTTCTCAGTAGTGATATCTCATCCGATCCTGTTGTCCCGAACGGCGTTCTGGATTTGGTCCGTCATGCTGCGTATAACAACTTAGTTACTCCCTTGTCTTTGCAATGTCGCGATCTGTCGTGCTGGTGATTTCTTTCCCGTGACTAAGGCTCTTGCATTGCCGAGTCTTGACTGTCCTTATAAGGTGCCCTAGACAGCAAACCTCTAATTTGCAGCGGCAGCAAGAGCATGTCCTGAATTGCACATGCTCCGACCTGAAACTTTATGCCCGAGCCATATTCTGAACGTTTTATTTGACCCTTGTAGTCCTCCGCGCGAATGCTGTCCAGCCTTTCTGACGCTGTAGTGAACTATTGAGACTAGCCTGTCCAACTCCTGCCCTTGGCTAGTCTTGTCCGTTTTGTGTGTCCTTTTCTTTTCTTCTCAACTGACCGTGTTAACATCGCAGCCATGCCGTCCGGTCCGTATATTAACGTCACTCCAGCCAAGGATGCTGAGATTGTCCAGTTTTTCGCTCCACTATCCGCTGGTCTCAACAATGCGGCGGTCCACAGCGAGACTATGCGGCAGGATTACAACAAGAGCCAGAGTCCTTGGTTGGAGCTGGCCGTCGATATTCATCGCTCACATCAACGCACCGGCGCCCAGGCCCGTAACCTCGATTGGGGTTCTTTTCTAAGGGAGATATATAACCCCGATAACCTCGGCCAGCTTCTGATGGTAGGTTTCCGGCAAGGAGCTGGCTGCGGTCAAGAAGAAGCATACGGGGAAATTGGCAAATGCCCAGAAGGCGATGGAGCTGTCGGAGACCATCGAGTTGGCATTGGAAATTGGCCCCGAGGCATGTAACAACAACCAAGTTGATGCAGTTATTTCCTCCTTGAGAAAACCAAACAAACACCAACCCATCTCCCCCATCACCATCCTCCAAGGCATTATGCAAGCCTTGGCAAATCGAGTTGATGATGAGGAGTTCGACGACGGTAGCTCGATTCTTTCGCGCGCCGAGCTCTCCTATGCTATCAAGGGTTACAATAGGCTGTCAATTGTAATACGACCCATTCAAAGCATCAATTTGATCAAAACACAACTTCGAATACCGCAATCACGACATCACATTGAAAGTGGAGAGGAAATTGTCATCAATCAACTAACAATGTCCAGAGCTCAAAGCTGCCGCCCCAGCCAAGGCTAGTGTCGCCGTCAAGCGCACTCTTCAGAGACAGTTCCGTGCTAGAGGGAACGACGAGGAGGATGAAGAGCCTGAAGACCCCCAAAGCTCCAAGGGGCAAACGGCCCCGTGTTGACGATGGTGGCCGCCTGAGCCTGGCCGATGACTACATCCACCCCATCGGAGAATCCTGTCCGACTCTTTTTGACGAGCACCTCGTCCCACCCGCAGAGGGCGACAACAGCACTATAGGTTTTACCCCCTTCTCGATGAGAGCAGCGATTATTCTCGTGCTGCCCTCGGGTTCCCGCGGTGCAGAACTGCGCGCCATTTCTGAAGAAAATAGCACTGAGTTATCCCAGGTCCAGCATGATAACAGAGGCCGAGCTAAATATGTTCTTGCAAGCCCAACATGAGCATGACGAGCTGCTCTCGCGCTTCCGGAATAAAGAGGCTGCTGAGGTTGGTGGTAGTCTCAGGCTGATGATGGGCTCCCTGCTTGAGTCAGTCTTCCGGCCCACTGAGGGCATCCTGGATTCAGGACAGTCCGGCGGCGTGCTGGCATTCCTCGAGTCTGAAAAGCGCCAACGCAAGATTCTGGGCTAGCTGCCTGCGAAAGAGAAACAGAGGCAGAGACAGGAGAACCTTTGAGCTTGTATTGTCGGTTTGTTCGTGTTTTGTGGTTGTTTTGTGCGTGCGATTTTGGTTACGCTTCTGTTTTCGTGTTCGTGTGGTTTTATGGTCCTGTCGTTGTGACAGATGCCCCTGTAGACAGGGAAGAGGCTTTTCGCCTTGACTCTATCGAACAGGTGCTTGTTCTGCCCACTCCACTGATGCCAGACCACTTAATTTCCCGACGAAGGTCGTCTAGCTGAGATAAACCAGTCCGTTACTCGATTGAGTCGCAGGATTGGATTGCTCAACATCCAGAGTGGAACATTGCAACTGCCTGAGTATCAGGTAGCTTGCTCAAAATGAGTAACTATTATGTTTAACTCGAGAAATTATGCTGTGATCACAGGGTTTAACACGCCATCAAGAACTTGTGAGCTGTGGACCGAGCATGTCTGAATTGTGCTGTCTCTCTTGTAAGACAGTCAGGGTTCATCGGCCTTGTTGATGATCCAGTAGGCGTAGATTATTGAAAGATCCTCGTCCCAGGACTCTCAGGCAGTTGATGTCCACCAATCTTGTCAAAACCCTTTGGACGCTTTAGTTTCGTCTGATGGCTTTGGGAAATCTCCATCTGACCTTGGACCTGCATTTGACCATACGCCGGCCATCCGCTTGGGACGCCTTCCCGGCGTAGACCTCCTCAACTCAATATTGTCGAACAAGGTGCTGCTTGACATCCTACAGCATGTCTATACGAGTATATCCACCCAGCAGTCGCTGGTAGTGTGCTGCAGGTTGCAGGTTTTATACCCTCGAGATGGTGGGGGCTTGTTTGATCTAAAATCCTGTACAGATGGGACCATGTTCTGTTCCGAACGAATAGATACATGATTTCTTTGAAGTGGTCAGTATTAGCTATTCACTTGAGATGTTGCTCCGGTTGAGCATGATTCTGAAGATCACCAACACGGCTGTCTCTCCCTCCCCAAATCTTTCCTATGTCTATATCTCTTATCTTATGGTTTCTCATTTTGAGTAGGACTACCCTCCCCTTCAAACTATATTGCTTTGCCGGCAGCCTCCGCTGCGAGCGGTCATTCAGACCCCTCCACGCAGCATTCAGTTTGCCAGCTGCCTCCCTCATCCCCGACTCCTTGAACGATTCTCTCCAGTCTATTGCACCAAGACAACTCTCGGAGACTTCCGTCTTTTTCTGTCTGACTATATTCATCTTATGGCAATGTTTTCTTTGACATCTCAACCACTCAGGCTGAATGGGCCGTGTAGAACTGTTCCTGGTCCAGTGTGCTGAGAGGTTGCTTAATATGGGCAACATGACGGCGACCTGGATCTCTGTCATAGCATGGTTGTAGTGAGTTCTAGTCCATCAAAAAGCCGACCAGTATTTTGCAGTTGGAAGTCTTCGACTTGATCGTTGATGAAGTCTGTGGATCTCCATTCTCTAACGTTTTCTCTACGACCTCAGCAGCTGGTATGTATCTCTCATTTCAAATTACACAATGTCGAGAAACGAAGCTACGACTTCGTCAACCTTTTCGGGGGTATTTGAAAAGATGATCAATCCGAACTTTTGAACCCTTAGCCGCATGGGAAAAGGGGTAGTCTGGCAAGACGGTCGCTGCAACAGAGTCACCGGGGTAATGCTTTTGGTCTTGAGGTGGCCTCGCCAGGTTGAAACGGTTACCAATAATTCCTCGGAACATGTTCGCCAGGGCGCCAGCATACGAAGATGCTCAACAGGCTGGGAATAACATCAGAATGGATATCTTGTTGCGTAGTAACTCGTGTCAAACGATCCCATGGCCTCTGAACATCTTTTGAAAATCCAAGGTGAGGCAAACAACTTTCTCCTCCATCAGCAAAACCATGTCTGCATAGCCCAAAGTTCAGGTCGTCGACCTCAAATCCAATGATTGCGTCACCCACGCAATTTCTTCTCCCACACGTGGAGCGTTTGACTACAACCACCTGTTGCTGAACGGACCAGCATTGGTTGCCAAGACGTTGCTTGCGTCATTCTGCACCTTAGCTATGTGACAGCAGGCGATCGTGGATGAGGAGATGAGGCACGAGACGTCAGATGTTGTCCGGCATGCGCCGCTTGATTGCTAGGCGGCTTTTCAGCAGTTCCGGGCAGTTCCCTATAAGGTCTCAACCGTTAGGAAAGTCTAGAAAGACATGCCAGACATGGTCAAGACCCATGAACAAAGACTCCTTCTCGAAAATCGTTGTTGTAGAAGACACTAAATCAGCATGCGCTGACTTACCACTGCGTCCCAAGCTTGATGGGAGGAATGCAACTCCGTCTGCAACGGCCATCTCAGCAACTATGAGACCCCATCTTTTCCCGTTTCATATCGCCTCCACATGCCAAGCATCATCATGATGACTAAGTCATCTTTGCAGGATTTGCTGTAGCTCGCTACTGCCACCGCTCGATTCTCGTATGGCTTCAAGACGCCAATAGCTAATATGGCGAGCATACTTTATGCCTAGAGTACGAATTTCTTTGTGCAGTGCAGCTATGATCCTTACATAACCCTTTGTGCCAAAGATTTCCGTTACTCTGTCTCATTTCTGGCAAAAGCAGATTTACGTTTATTGAACTCTAGAGGTGCCGCATGCTTCACCAACTCAAGGCGCGCAAAGTGAGCTGCATCGCAGTGCTAAAAGTGACCCTTATCATGTGACTGTTGGTAGGTTGTTGAAAGGAAATTGGTGTACCTTGAGTGACACTTCCGGCGTCACATTCGCATGGAATGTTCCTTCTCTGTGCACGTCCTTGGACTGTTACCATTGACATCCACTTCCACATATGGTCATGAAGCCTGGCCAAGCGCTGGATTTCTTCTGCGAGCTCCGTTCTTTCGAGACGCCACGCCTCTATCTATAACAATTACCGTACTTGGGGCCATCCACGCACATTGCAATCAGATCAGATGAATACAAAAACGCAAGTCCTGGACTGGTTCCATTTGAAAAGTAAAACAAGTCAGGGGCATAAACGTAGAATACAGGACATATGCGAGTTTGCATATCTTTGGATTCATCTTTGTTCACTGGCCAATAGCCATCTCTATGGCTGGTCCGTTCAGTATCTACCTAGCATAGGAGGTGGGAGCCTTTTGGCTGGGGACTTTTGGGATGCCGCAAGAAACTGCAATAATGGGGGGACAAATCGGCTTCATCAGGATAGTCAGTGGGGGCTCAGGACGGGGAAGGGATGGGTACCTGGAGGGTACAGCGTCGGTGACCTAAACAATTGGGCCATACATGTTCCCCAGCAGCACTCACCTCTGGAACCATTAATGCGGACTTGCGCTCAGCTGTGAATGCAACATTTACGTAAACTGGCCTGGTTACCTTACTCGACCAAAACTAACATGGAATGGGTGTGGTTGAGCCCGTACATCGAGGCGGGGTTCGGGATGTGGGTCTCGGTCCCGGGCCCGGGCCCGGCTTTCAAGATGTGGATCCCAATATCCGGCCGCGCTGAACACCGGTAGTTCCCGACAAAGCATCGAGACACGGCTGGTGACGTTCTACAGAATCAGTACGAACTTGCAAAATCTTTCAAGCTGAGCTTCAGTGTATACCATATCCACGAGATCAATCTTCAAATCGTGCGAAATCTACCGAATTGTTGGTGGCCTCCTCGTTCCTCACGATCGGGGAGTGTCGCAACTATTGGCAGTCTCGGTTGTGGTCGGTAATGTGATGCGTATTGTAGCAGGTCGGAAGTAAACTGCGACCGGCATGTGAGTGAACCTTTAACAGTGCCAAGTAGCAGGACCTCGCAAAAAGCTGCAAGGTCTTGTCACATGCCACGGTTACCTCACTTCATGGTAGTTGCACCCGACGCGAGTAAACAAGCCGTTTCCCTTGTTACGCAGAAACGAAAGACCTCAGCAATACCGGCATGCGTACGTGTGCACATCGCGCGGGCTCGTCGTCCTCAGGGGCGCCGGATTGTAGGTGGACAATTGATGATGACACAATCTCGGCTGGTGTAGTATCTCTCTAGGCGACGGGTCGAAGACGTCGTTAGCGCAAGAGACGCTGAGGAAAGTCGAGTATTTTAGACGCATACCACTTAGTGTAGCCTTGATATTCCATAGTTGCGTCAAAGACGCCGCGCCTGCTAGTTGACACTCTTTGTTGCGATTCTGCTGCAGATTCGCCGTCAGCAGTTGTACTACGACTTCGAGATACTTGGTGACATGTAGAGAGTCTGAGACTGACTGACTCTTTGGCTTGATTTCATCCAGCGTTCATCCAGGGCGCTGTAGTTTTGGCGGTAAGGCATTTTGAGGAGCTGTCTCTGCTGTCGCAACTGATATACGTTATTGTGGTGACTTGAGTTAAGTACTGATTAATGTCGGCTCAGGGCCCTCGCGATCACTAGGACAATTGGTCTTGAGAAGTCAGTGAAGCTTCTCAGTAGGGCTCTTTGCGTAAGGAGGAGGCGTTTGCAGAGGTATGGTGCCCTCCGCGATGCCGTCATGGACAGTGACAGAGGCGGGGTTACATTTGTTGAACGCTAAAGAAAATGATGACCTGATGGTGTTCACAGAATGTGACCGATTCCGGTCATTTTTCTTTCGGTCGCTTTCTGATTTCAGGACGACGACAATTTCTTCCGGCAAAGGAGGTAGTGCATGTCCAGCCAATTTCGAGAGGATTGTTGTAACCATCCTCCTCTCGCGCAGTGAGCAGAGAAATCGAGGCTTGTCTTTCCTTTCGCGTGCAGACTCACCAGAGTCCGTTAGTTATTGCCCCTTGAAGCTGCAACTGTGTCTAAGAAACTTTTGGTCATCGAGACATTGCTTTCGCGGAGTATCTGACGGAGTGCACGCACGGTGGATATTCGTTGTGGGGTATTCAGCAAATTGATGTCGCTTTTATGCGAGAGCTTCGTGCGTTTGGTCGAGTCTTCTTGCTTGGGTGCAGATTAATTATTACTACTGGAGCTACAGAGAGGTGTTCAACTTCAGCACAGCCTTCATGTCGAACTTGAGCGCAGTGGATGGTTCAGCAAGCGACCTGACGATCTGGACAATGTTTTTAATACTGTTATTGGAGTCTACTTGTGGCGCTTACTATGGAAAACTCCGCTGAAGCCTAGATTCTTGGTGAATTTCAGGGCGGCCCGGGTTCTGGTGTTGACATTCTTTTGCCTAGACATTGCCTGCGTCTTGACGCGATTCCCAGTATGTATTCTTACTTGCAGCATGCTAGGTATTTCTTTCACGGTGATGTTTGCACGCTTTGGATAACTCTAGACTGAGCTTGACAAGAGTCGTTGGAGCTTTGTGGAAGGATCGTGTCCATTGCTACAAATACGATCAATTTTCTGGGAAATCGGGATGGGTAGATAATGCATTCCCTGCCTTGAAATGCAACATGACACAGCCATGACAGACATCGGAAGACGTCCTGCATCTAGTTCTGTGGATCCATCCCTGCTGTCGTCTGTCAACGGCATTGGTCCGTCACCGCCAAAACGGGATCGTCGTCGGAACCCATCATGAGACATCCAGCTCCCCATTACCACCTCTAGTATTCACGTTCATCTGCCTAGCCGTTCATCGTGACAAACATCAAGCATGCCCCATTAGACATCATTGGCACAGCAAAACGTCCGGCAGCAGCATCCGCTCCGCTCCTCAATAGGAGACTCGGTATGGCTGTCCTTTTGCTCAACATGGCCACCGAACGGTCAAGATGAAGATGCGCCAAGCAAGCACATGTTTTTGCAATATCCAGTCAGAGTTTGGAGCTGGAATGCTGAGCACTCTCGCCCGAAGTTAGAAAACTCAGTTCTCACAGTTGATCCTATACTACAGGCATTGGCGCATCACCAGCGCGGAGCGGTGCAGTCCACGCTTGCATTGGGACATATGGATCTGCTTTTTCAGCAGTGTATTTGGCATCGTGGCAGCGGTTTGTGCAAACGTCTTGGTGTCTCTCAAACCGGCTGGAATTCCACAGAACATGCTGATTCTAGCCACTGACAGATGCAGCAGGAGAAAGTACGTGACAGTGTACTTCATTTCTTGTTCCAGCCAGTCTCATTCGCGAGACTGGTTTTCCAATCAACACCTGCGCCCTCATAGCTAAAGTCTTTTGTAGTAGGAAGGCATCACGCTTAATGCACAAACAGATCCTGCATACTTGAATCCCATGGCGCACCCGCAAGACGTGAACAACAGTGAGAACACCATCAGCAGGACCGGCAACCAAGCTCCATTACCCCTCAATCCTGGTTTCTATTCTCGATGCACTCCTCTGCGCTGCTACGCAGAATAATTCAATGCCATGGTGCAGCGGCACAAATAGTCTCGGACAAGCATGGCTGAGACGGTGGTGTCAACGGTTTGCCCCGCCACACCACTGCAGTCTACGCCGGCAGCGGTCTGGTTGAAGCCATCAGAGTAAAACCATGTCTCAGCGCTGCCCCTTGCGTGGCTATCGGATTTGTGTTCATCTGACGGTTTTTTGCCGTCGACCACGGCATGCGCATGGAAGTGAGCACAAACGTGGGAGACGGCTGCCCACGGTCAGCTCGCGGCGGCAGTCGACGTCCCGCTGCAAGATCCATATGGGCGGCACTGTTTCTGCTGCCGCTGCCGCGACGGTGGGAGGCTACAGGCAGGGTACCGTTGCCAAGGTGGCTGTTGCTTGGGTTGGTGGCGCCAGCAAACGAACATGTCTTTTGCCAGTCTGGAGGGGCCGCGTCAGACAAAAGTAGTCGATTAAACCCCGTCGGTGTTACAGGCCTGCCGCAAAAGGCACCAATCCAGGGGCTTTCGGCGAAAAGACAAATGCATCAACCCGATACAACAGACGGCGACAGAAACGGCAGTGAATTGAAAGTCATTTTGGGGTGTGAGACGGCGGGGAGCGAAGACGTGATTCTCCCAGGTTTACATGGGAGCGATCTCGTCTGATCCGACTTGCACGTCCCAAAGCACGGAGAGGCATGATGGTTTCCACTTGTAGGGTGTTATAGGGTGGGTGGAGGGCGAGAATGGGGTTGGCGATGTGGTTTATTGTCCATCAACAGCGCATTTCCTCAGTACGTACCGTCCGAAACGGTGGCGGGTGGCAGAACTCCTTGCGGGGCGGTCGAGCTCCCTGACTGGCCTGTGCTTTCGACTGGACTGTCTGCATTATTTGTGCACTCAATTGCACCCGCGCCACCCTGTGCAATATTATTGGGGTGCACATTTGTCCACTTTTTCGAGCTCCCGTCCCCCAATTAGCGCCTCCCCGGTGCCTGCCGTGTCATTCGGACTCGGACCCGATACAGACCCACTATTCCGAAGCTGTGGGCGGAAGCGGAGAGAGGCAAGCGGGTTGCCAAGAGGCTGAACAAGCACTGAAGCATGGGAGGCGCAAAACACATCAGCAGCGCGTTGAGTCTATCACAATACATCAAAAAGCTGGTTTCTTTTTTGAACATCTGAATAATCTGAGAGACCAGACCTGACAGGCCATGGTTATAACATGAAGACACCTTTTTTGACCCAGACAAAGACCTCAACGCCGTCCCAAACTGCATAGGAAGCCAAAGTAAGCGCTCATTGCCGATCGAAGGTCGGATACTGGGCCACCACCCCGTCCTTCAAATCATCACGACAGATGGGGCATCTGTCGTTTTCTCTGATGACATTTTGTGCGCAACCCGTACAGATAGTGTGCCCTGCATGCGGATCAGCGGCGTGAAGGACATGGCATATTCAACAATACATACCACATTGGAAAAACGACATCCAAGACCTTGTCTCTAGGCAGATGCCGCATCTGTCGTGCTCCTCAAAAATCACGTGGAACTTGGACTGTTTTCGACCACAGCATAGACCTTTTTTCTCGGCGCACGTAGAACAGGCGCGCTTCATCAGGTCAGCATGAGCAGCAACTGGTACGGATGATATGGGCGGGCAAACATGAAAACATTTCGCAAAGACGTAGGACATTTCTACGTCTTTTCCACACTTGCAAACGAGGCCGTCTGCATATTGGCGGTGAGACTCGACCCAATCTTTCACAACGGATTGGGCATCCCGGCCGTCCTCTACGCTCGCGACGAGATTGGGGGAAGCGGCGGCAATGTCGTCAAGCGCTTCCGAGATGGCGGACAGGGCCTCCGCGATGCGATCCTCCGGCGAAGCGGGCGTGCCCTCGATTGCCCTGCGTTTTCTGGGGGGCATGCTGACGGTGTCGACAGGGGTCTTTCGTTTTTAGATGCGCCGGTGCTGCGGGACGGAGGGTTGCAGAGATGTTTGTTGGTATGCGGGGACGTCAGTAGTTGAGAAGGGCCGTCATTATTAAAGACTTGTGCTGGTGGCTTTTGCTGTTGTGTGCGCTTCTGCTGGTGTCAGGGGGTGGGAGAATGGGATGCTTTTGTCGTTTGTGCAGTCATTCTCATATTCCGTTTGACTGCCGTTTGACTGCCGTTTGGCGGGCCTATGGATGGATGTACCCTTGTCGCACTGCACCCAACCGGGGAACGCATGGTATGAATCCGGTCCCTACTTGCCGGTGTTGTCGATTCAACACTAATTTGTCGTCGCCGTCGACCTGTAACATGGGAGGGACTGTCGGGAAAAGAGTCTGGTCGGGACGGTGAGCGGTGCGGGAATCCATGCAGCGGGCGCGGATTCGCCTGGAGCGAACATGAAGCAGTGGAGTACAGAAAAGTGCGCAATGGAGTGAATTACCAGATCTCGCTTGGTCCAAGAAAAAAACGGAAAAGAGTGCTGGACAGAGGTGTCGTTGGAGCGATGCAAGTCGGATGATGTTGGCTGGTTGCTCTGTTCGACACTGTGGCTACAGGGACCACCTGCCGCCAGGTGGCACTTCCTCCACTCAGTTTCCGTCCAGGGCCTCATGCAGTGCTGTGCTTACATAATCGTGCGATGGAATGTGAGCTCAAGCACAAGCCCCACCCGGAGGCTGACCATTTTCAGATATCGTCCATGGAAATGGAAAAAGAACGACATCGTCCACGCATCAGAAACCACCTCTCGCCCATCATTCACTACGCATCCAGACACCCATTCGCCCGTGTCAAAGGTGGAGACAATCCCCGGTCTCAAATATGACTGATCTTAAATCTGTTGCTTGGCACCATGGGTGCACGTCTATCCACCGTACCGGGCGATGCAGCCAGTCGATCGGCTGGAGCCGGCATCTGCTGCTGTCAAATAACTTCAACAGTCTGCAGCCTTATCACATCTGAGATGCATGCACATGGGCTTTTTGGTGATTGAGGTTTTTGTTGATGCTGGAAGCCTGTCTTGGTGGTGCACGCGGTGTACAATTGACGTCGGAAGGACCGCTTGTCAAAGCTGTGATGGGGAAGTTGTTGCAGCGAAAGCAGGCCTGCCCCAATATGGTGCAGCCGCAGGCAGATAACTTGAGGTCGTGAGTAGGTGCATTTCCTGCGTGATATCTCAAATCTCATGTCAGTATCCTTCCTGTCGTTAAAAGGAAGGTGGACAGACCTCACGTTCCGCCTGGTGTGGCTGTCGGACGCAGGGGCTGGCTTTCGGGTCGCAGTGTGGCTTGTGGGGGATGATGGCAGGATGCTCCAACCATCACACCTTCCTTAGGTGCGTCCAACACCAACACCACCCAGGTACCCAAGGCACGTACCTCACAGGACTGTGCTGTGATTGTTTCCAGCAACACTAACCGGTCACATTCATCCCGCCTTCCTTCTTCAAACGGCCCTTAAAATCTGGGTATGGTTCAGACCTCATGTTTTACCCGCATGGTTCAAACCTCACGTTGGTTCAAACCTCACGTTTTGTCCGCATGGTTCAGACCTCACGTTTTACCCCCATGGTTCAAACCTCACGTTTTTCCCGTATGGTTCAGACCTCACGTTTTGCCCGCATGGTTCAGACCTCACAATTTGTCCATTTGGTTCAAGCCTCACGTTTTGCCCGCATGGTTCAGACCTCACAATCTCGGTATGGATCAGACCTTGCATTCTTTCCGCATGTTTCAATGCTCATATCATATTTCGTTCATATAGCTCAAGGCTCACATTTCTTTTACGCATTCTATATGGCCAGGAGCTCACATTTTAACCGTATGGTTCAGACATCACATTTCATAGTGGGTGAAATGTGAGCTTTGAGCCATGCACTACTGTAATTGGTTGGCTCTAATATGTTTTTGCTGCCGTGAGTTCTGATCCGCAGACGACTTTTCTATATGCTTTCAGCGTCTATTTGATCTTAAACGGCATGGGCAATTTACCACATTCGCGAGCCGGTAGAGGACCGGGAGAAAAGAAAATGCCAAGTCTAGAATCCTCACGGCGAAGTGCAGGCCCCTATCAAGCCCCCTGAGCAAAAACCAGCCTGGAGCCGCAGTCAACCTTCACAATCAGGAAGTGGGAAGATGGTACTTTCAGGACGTGGGTAAAGCGGACGGTCTAGATTATAGCCACACATCCACTGCGAGTAGCTGACTGAGAACACCGCTAGACCAACAAATATACACACGATCCAAGAGCAGTCCTACTAGTTGTGTCAACCTTGATGAGCTAACGCAAACGCACCAATTACCATATCTTCTTTGTGGTGCATCTGTGTGTCCTGGTCAAGACGCAGGTAATGCTTGTGGCCGATGAACACCACACATTGCATGAGGAAACGAAGTCACGACTAGGATTAAGCTGATCCGGTTCATCTTCGACGACTCGACGACATTAAGCATACTGCGTCGAGTCGGTTGTGACCCCGCGCATCAAAACCCGCAAGTACAACGCGAGGGTCGTACACATGCCGTCTTTGCCGCCAGGAATCACCTTTTTGAACTTCGCCGGAAGTGATAGCGTGTCCACTGTGATGCTTGGTTGTCGAGCCTGCACCTACCACACGCTCGCAGATTCCCTGATTCTACTGAAGAACGTCAATTCCAACGCGTACGCTTCATCAACAACAGGAACCACAAGCCTTTTGCAGAGGAATATCGGAGGGGCTGAAGAAGTCGTGTTTGCGAGCAACCAATATCGATTCAAGGGGTCTACTTCTTGGTTTGCTGTCGTAGAAGGAGGAGTTATAAATGGCCAGTCGTAGTATCAGCTTGGGGCATGCTGGCGAGTGGGAAGAAACACAACAGATCCGTTATTCGTTATTTGGCTCTTGGGGAGTCGTGCGTCCTATGCAATCGCTGCACTGGGCCCATCGTGGCAGCTGCCTTTCTTGCTGTGAAGCACGCATAAGACTGCTGTGAAGTCCAAGAGTCTTCCCTGCTCACTCCATCCTAGGCCTTTGACTCAGTCAGAAACCCAATCAATAATGCAACTTGTAGGTAGAGCCGTGTTCGCCGCTCATCGGAAAGATGCTTGATGTCATTCGACGCGCTATATAATCATACCCCTTCGTCGCTTAATTGCAACACCACTTAAAAGTCTTTTCAGAAGAGACTCTGGCAATTGTTTGGAAAGAGTGTAGGTGCCCCGTCCATATAGAGCAGCTTTCTATGCAGATGTCTTTCATACTGGCGAAGAGATTCGCTCCAAGTCAATCTTGGAACAAAAAAGCCGGTGAAGACACCGACTGAAACACCAACAGCCGAGAGCCCACGACCTAGAAGCGAATCAAAAGAGATGTCCCCGCACTGTAAAATTCTCGTATGTTAGCTGTTGTCTACAGTTTGAGCTGGATTGTGTCCGTCGTTCATGCCGCCTGCGCTAAGCAGCTGCTTTTCCCTTGCAGGCACGGCCTCGTACGACTAAAGGCGTAGGTCACCATCCGCACAGAGACGCATCCAATTACAGCCTTGATGTCTGTATTTGTGTGAACAGCGGGCTCATTCCCGATGTGCTAGAATCCCATTGGGTCGAATGCCGACCGCTCATAGTGTGGACGCTCTTCCTCGGGAGATTCTTAGTAGCCGTTATGACGGAGGCGTCAATTACATGCCTCAGTAATGGGGTTCGTCAAGAGTGAGGAACCAGAAAATTGCAGATGCATGAAGGGATTCGTGATAGTAGAACAGGCCGCAGTGTGAAGCGTGCCCAAGGTCTACACGCAGCTGTCGATCATCCCTTGACGCAAAAGATGACTTCCCAATCATGGTGTGGGGTAAACAACTCGCGACGGTCTCAAGGTTCATCTCTATCACCAGGGTGTCCGCGATGCAGTGGCCACCAATAAGCGCCGCCCAAACCGAGAGATGCTTCAGGGTTCCACACCGAGCGCCACCCGAATATTTCGGTGAAACAAGCTCAGAGCCATCAACTGAGGGGTATCACTTTTGAATTGGCGCAAGGATTCATAACCAACCCAGTGAGACACTAGAGGGAAGTAACCCCCACTGACGGCGGTCCAAAACCATCGGTCGGTACATCAACAAAGTGAAGGTCCCTGAGAGGGCAGTATGGCACTTATCCTCTGGTCAAAAAGCGCAATTGAATTTCCAAAACAAGAAAACCACGGATACAGAAGACGGGAGGTTGGCCTGTCGATCACCTCAATTTCCACGAAATAACCAGATTCTTCATGATTTTGATTATCAGTGCCCACAGACTAGGTTCAGGTTCCGCGTTTGCAAGGTAGAAGACAGGCTCCCACCAGGAGAATTCAACTCCTGAAATGCATCTGGATAAGTTCTGCGGACAACAGCTGATATTTCGGAAGCAGTTGGCTCCGAGTAATAGGAAGCTCAGTGTTATGATTTTCTCGAGGCTAGCATTAGGCAAGTAGATGCAAGAGAGTGCTGACGACGCAATCCGGTCTTTCGCGGTCGTGTTTTCTACCCCTCTCCAATCCTGAAGCCAGACTGCGAGCTCAGAGCGCACTTTATCGCATGTCCACCCCTTATACCAGTCGGTTTGGACATTTGTCTCCTCTGCACTATGCAACATGAATGGTCAAGGTCGTTTCGCGCTGCCTGCTGCGGCGCGACTTTTGCACCAGCGTTGGGAATGCATTGGCTGCAGAGAGTCACGCAAGCTACAAAATTCGGTGAATAATAGCACCGACCAAGTAGGCCAGCACTCCCAGGCAAATGCCGGGAGGAACGGCATGGGCTCGCGCGCATGGCGACAGAGATGTCGACTTGGAAGTGAAGAGGCTTGTCACCAAATGTAGAGACCCAGGAACAGCGTATCTAACTCAGACACTACTGAAGTGGGTATGGTAAAGATGACAGGGAGGGCCCAGGAAGCCAGTTTCGCAGGCGGGTGATTAGTGGGAAAACATGCTTCTTTGATCAGCTGACACGATTGAGGACTGCGCAGGCCCCCAAAAGATGCTTCGGAAAAGGATGAATGGAAGATGACGCATATTATTGCGGTATCCATGTTCAAAAGAACCACAATTGTTCGCAAGCATGCTGCTTCGCCACGAAGGCAGGACTATCACGGCGGTTGATACTGTCATTCTTGATCCCATGTCTGTATCTCTGGATGAGTGACAATAACTGGCGCTGACTGTGGTTCTCCCGGGAGCAACAAGCTTTGAACTCATAGATTCTGGCAACGTCCGAAAGTCACGGTCCCCATGCTCAGGAAATCTGAGCCGAATACTCCCTCGTAGCTGCACTTCACGAACGAGTACAGTCGTACGAAGATGCATGCAGAGCTGACACTCGCACTCTACGCGGTCGAGTGTAACAATCCGTCTTTACCATGCAGTGAGGAAAATACCAACGGCCGCAGCCTCACCTTGCGACGGAGACGTGGCAATGTCGTTGCTCCACCGCTCCGCATAGAGCTGTATCTTCGCCCGAATCAAGTGAAGACCCTCACTGTTGCAGGACAAACATACGGCGCTTGGCTTGCTCGCGCAGGCAACGGTCTGCGTGAATACAAGTAGTGTATGCCCTTTCTAGGCCACATCATACTTCTCTCTCTTCACTGCACTCTGAAAACAGACGTCATGGCTATGCTTTGTTTCGAAGATGTTTCGCGACTATTAGTGCAAGCCAGAAATCTGTGTTGCTCTTATCAAAGGCTCTGGTTATATCATCACTCTCGGGTGTGGATAGGCGGGGGCAGTGAGATTGTCGTATCAGACTTCGTGGACACCGCATCCGCATGGGAACACGACTGTCCCCGTACACGTACAACTTGCCCCTAATGAAGCGACATGTAATAGGACGAACCAGGACGGGCCCTTCGGCGTCATGTACTGGAACTAACTTGAAACTGTCAACAGAAAGCAATCTTCTTCCATTGCCCAAGATGAGGAAGCAGAACGCTTTTAACGATCACATGGAGTAGCTGTTCGTGAAGCGGATGAAAGGCCACGGAAGTGTCTACATTGGAAACGATGGGAAGTGTCCTTTGGCATTGTGTTGATGAACTGAGCCTATGCTGAAACGGCTTCCCTTGGTTTCATGTTGGAACTTGAAATTCATTATTTTGAAAACACGTAAAGATATATGAACTGTCACGCAGATCCAGTTCTATGCGGTAAATGAGCCTGCCCGCGGGAAAAAGAACTAAGCTGTTGCTTCTACTGACTTTTCGCGAGATCGTAACATTATGAGAGGCATTGTTGTCGCCCACGAGTAGAATGATGGTATTCTGGCGGTGATAATTGTATCTTGCTTGTGTTAATTCTTTGAAAATATAACGGAAGTTAATATGGCTCATTACAACGATTCTGCGAATCATGATCAATGAACCTCTGAGGTGCTGCTTAGGTTGATTTCTCACTATGATTGAGCGGACATAAAGGCTGAGCTTTTTTCTTTGTCAGCTTGGTTTCAGCGGGGCTGCGAGCCTTCGAGACGTTAGAAGTGCGACGGTGAATGCTATCTCTGGCCTTGCCGCATTATGCAATCACTCATCAACGCCACACCACTCCCAAATTACTTGGACAGTCACATTCAAGTTGGAATTTCAGTGGGGTTAATGGGATCCAGAGCCTGCTTGAACAACCAGAATTTGACTCTATCATCCCATTTGTTTTAACTAATGGTACCTCATACATGACATTGTTACCGAGGTTGCCATCTCTTCTGAGCACAAAGTAGCATCGATTCATGTTCGTTCCGTACTTCGAAATGTCCAAAACCTGAACGATACCTAGACTCAGAACTTCGGCTGGTGGCTTTGCACATGCCGGGAAAATAAGCGATGATATCTTGCTGTGTAGATGGTGATGCCCAAGGGATGCTGAGATGTGTACTGTGTATCCGCAATTGCTACCAAAGGTTGGCCATCGAGGTTTCTCTGCGATCCATCCTGCCTAAATTTCTCCGTCAGAGTCATGCGGCACCTAACAAGGTGCGCCTTGGCAACCTGCAATGCAAAAACACATATGAAGAATGGAAAAGGAAAAAAGGGTAGCCGCAACTGCCACGCGTTGGGTTGCAGCTGCCATCGCGGCTCCCAGGCTAATAGCGGTGCGTAGAATATTCATAACAAAGAGGCCCTGACGATTATGCACAGAGACCCAAGTCCGCCTCTGGATCCGAGCAATAGATGAGCTCGGAAAGTTGCAAGGCAAGTCGATGAACAAGTTGCGAGCAATTTGGCTTGTTCGCCACGATGCTGTGCATCTTGAGCGATAGCTTCTGGATTCGACCAAAAGAAGCGAAAGCTTGTATGGATATGGACGCATTGAAATATTGTAATACTTTGGTCCTCAGTATATCAGCAAACTCGACCTTTGCTGGTCTGTTAGTATTGCAGGGGTCGATATTGGCGTACATCTCGATCTTGGTGAATTGGCTTGAGCCGCCTAGTTGGGATACGCCGCTGCCACCGGATCTTCTAATGGAGCTGCTAGCTCGAAGATGCCGTCTGCGTCTATTGCCTTGTCCTCTGGTCTTCTTGCTCTAATCGCGGCCTGAGCATAGACGCAGCAACACAGCTGACTCGCGCATGTGGAAGAAGCGCGCCAACCATGCGACGAGCAGCGCAAGCTGAACAGCGACGGACCAACCCGCGCAGGTTCTTCATTTGCAGCTTCTTTTGTTAACGCGTAAACAACACCAAACAAGTGAGCATGTGAGTAGGTCTGAAAACGCTTCGTGCTGGATGTATCTGCTGTTTTCGTGATAAGCTTTGCCGGCGCCACAACCTCGTCAAAAGCTGATTGACATGGTTCCAGTAGTACTTGGTCCGTAAGATATCGTCTGCTTTATAGTTCAGCACATCCTCGGTTTTCATTTATGGATCAAGGGCTCAAGGTTCCATGCGATAGGTGATCTTCTGTATTCACGACTGAAGGACCTTGAATATGCCGCATGACGCAGACTCTAGTGGATCAGCCTGAGCCCTTTCAAAGGGCCGAGAGGTGGGAAGCCAGAAGCTAGCACAACTACCTTGGCAAGTCGGCGATCTACAAAAACAGAGTGGTGACTGGCAGATCGCCACTTTAGCACTGGCGGAACACCAACTTAATGACATGAACCAGGATCCCGAAGCCGGTACGACGCAACTGGTTATCGATTTACAGCATTATAATCTAGTTTCTCCGTTAATCAATGCTTTCGGGATACAGAGCCCGCAAACATCTACGAATGATAGCAGAATTATTCATCCATAGATAATGCAACAGAGCAATGAAGGCATAGGTTGCGAGACAAGCCCTGAAACGTCAGGCTTCCTTCATGTAAGCCAATAAACACGGCTTTCCTTCGGTCTCAATAATCCCGATTGACATGATAGTTGCACTGTTTGTCTTGGAAAAGTTCATTCTCGGTGTTCAGCTTGGTCACCATGGTGCTTGTGCTTGTTGCGTTTCCCAAGAGGAGAGTAGTCATGCCGCTCATGTTCGAATGGTCGCTCTGGGGCTCCGTCGGAGACCACGGGGGGGTTGCGCGGCGAGAAGCATCTCCACCGCCTACGACATTTTCAAAGCAGAGGTCGCAAGTGAATGACTTCCAGCATGGGCCAGATTGTGTCGGGTCTCTATCTGGTGCACCTGTGGTTACACGAAAATGGGTGAGATGGCTTTGGTGATTGTTGGGTAAGAATTCTCAGTCCGCAAAGTAAAGAAGTAGAGGAGTTTCCTCCAGCAGCGACTTCCAAATATCAAGGCACACGTTGTTTCATTCTAGCCGTGGAAGGCAGGAGCAGCAAATGGAATTGGTCACAAGGCAGACGTGGGCAGAGCCAGCGACCGATTCAAATGCGGCCTGGAAACGCGCAAAGGCCAGCCACCGCTACCTACAGATATAATAACAGGATTCAATCCTTCATGGGTCCCGTGATGTGGCGAGTAAGTGGATGCTGTCTGGTTCAAGTTCGCAGAGATCGCGACAAGGGCTGAAGTTAGAGGTGGTGTGTTATGTGTAATGGAACCAGGAGGATTGGGGATGTCTTGGGCTCTCCGCTGAGCGTATATCCCGCTCGGATTGCTCACTGGGGCACAGAGATTTGGGAGGGATGGCTCTGGGCTTTAACGACGGTATCACGATCCGGTACCGTCGTACAAGTTTCAGTACTCATCATATAATAGCAGCAACGTCCTCTCGTCGTCGATTTACCACAAAACTTTCTCTTTAAATCTGAAGACCAAGATGATGGATTAAGGTCCTGCCGATTTCCCGGTTTCCCGACCGCAGTGCCAAATCACGAAAGCCCGGGGGTGGCGAAGGGGTTACAAAGTACGATCTCCCCCGCGCCAAATATCCATCAATTATGCTGCAATTTGCTCCGCTCGCTGGGCCTGTGGCTGAAGATAATGAAACCCCCATTGCGAGACACCGCAGCGGCGTCTCGAATGAGGTATGCACTGCAGCTGCGCGGGCTCAATGTCATGTGACTGCCGTAGAAAAAGCAGTCATGAAGCTGAACAAAAGCGCGGTTGCGTTTGAAAGTACTCCTGTCATCTCCTCATAAGGGATCAAGGTGGGGATGGTTCACATGGGACAGTCTGGGCACAAGCATTGCAGTCGCCCCGGCCCCGGAAGCACCGGCTCGAGTATTCTGGAAGCCGGAACCCGGTATTCTTGTTGGTTCTTCTGCTGTCTAGTATTCAGGATGCCTGGATGCTGCTATTTATTAGTGAGCATAAAAGTTTTCGGAGCCTGTCGAGTGAATTGCACCTGTTTCTTCCAAGGTTTACGCAGTAAATCTGCTCCGATAGCCACCATAGAAAGTTAGGACATTATCCAACTCTAGAGGCGCCAAGGAAGCGGAATTTCAAGGCTTCCACCTTGCATGATCAGTCATAAACTCGCGTGGAAACTCCTGCTTGTAGGTCTGATGGATAGCAACTTTGTCAACGAGGAGATACGAATTTATGAAGGCAATAAGTTATCCATCCGCGGATTCCCGCCGCTGGAATACAGCTCCAGTTTTCTTGGCCTTAACCAAAAGGTAGAAACGGAATGGCGGCATACTCAGACTGAGGGGACTCTGTGGAAGCCTTGTTTTACCACGGGCAGATGGAGAACTTAGAAACTTTCGCTCTTATCCTAGTCTACATGGAACTGGGATCGACGACGGAGAGAGTTGGACCCTTGGCAGCACAATACAAGACGATGAAAAGAACCCATCAACTGGACGAGACTTATGGTCGCAGGCCAATTGCCAGGCTGGTAAAGGGTTCACAAAGCTAACGAAAGGATCAGTCGCATGATCAATCGCAGCTTTCGTTATACTAGTCAGTGCATGATTCCCGTCCTCTGCACAAGTGAAAAAACAGATGTATTCAGCTGGAACACCTGCATGACTTGATCCAGCACGCCCTATCAAGCTTGATGTAAGTAAGACATAACACCTGAAGTCGTGGGAAAGCGGGGTAGAAGTTGTGATGCTCCACGGCTGTCCATCAACTTAGAAGACCCCAGCACTCTTGAACACACACATCTCGGCGATACTCAGATCGGGCGAACTCTGACTTGTTATCTCGATCTCAGTATGTGTACAAGCATGGGTTTCGATGTTCACATACAGATATCGATGCACAAGTGCAATTTCGATGTACAGATTTGCAGGTCCATGCACAAGTGTAAACATGGAATTATTCTGATCATTAACGGATGATCGGATGTCTCGTCCCTCCCACGCATAGCCCGAAGGGATAGTATACTGACGATTCCTAACTCGCCTTCCTTCACTTGCGAGAATTCCAGCTTTTTTTGAGGCATCAAGCCCAAGCCTGCGCCCCATCTTGACATTTCACAGGCATATTTGGTAATACCACTGGAGAACCGGCTGGCAGGGCCGGAAAGGTTAGAACTCGCACCATGTGTTGCCATTTACCACAGATGGAGAGGGTCTCTCTGCAAGTTATCTCCGAGGTCCTGCGGAGAGAGACAGTGACTATCTCCACAAAGATAACCCTTTCTAGTCCAGCAAACTGTGCGAGGGTCATACCACAAGCGGCAACGCGAAGGCCGTCCCTCTGAAAGGGCCAATGCGATGTTTGAGACTTTGACGTTTGGGCATCAAGTAGCAGGAATCAAAGCAGCTTCAGTCCATCGTGGTGATTCTCTACTTCAGCCTAGCTCAAGGTTCAAGTGTTGATTGGGTCACAATAGACCCGGCCCATAACGCGGATACCGTATGTGTTCAATGAGAAACAGCGTCAGATGGTCTGTAGGAACAAGGTCAAGGGATGTTTGAACGGATTCTTCATTGCAGCCTCCATTTTGAGACACGAGATCATCGCTGGAACAACCGTCGCAGTCAGATCCTCATGCATCACCAACACTGAAGTTCAGGGGGTCATATCTCTATACCAGGTTGCGGCTCTTTGTCTTTGTGGACTCACTCAGAGTCGAATGGTTTTGAGGGCTATTTCTTGGGGCTGCATCGCATTTGGCCGGCCATTTGGCATACATCGTAAGCTGGCCACAAAGCCCGCCCTGCTGCTGTAATCTATAGTTATGCCTGTCGTCCCTAATAAAAGAAGCTAAGAACTGGATTGGGAACCCTATTATTAATATGCTAGTGCGCAAATATAAAGTTAATTAGTCATAATCACTAGCGTTAGATTATTGTTAATAGTTGTTGTTATTATTATTATTCTATTTTTCGATATTAGAGCTATACTTAGATTGCTCCCTAGGGTATACGTTATATAGGGTAAGCCTATATATCTATAAATCTACTATATACTATTCCTACTCCTTAAATTAAGTATCTTCTAGTTAATTACCTCTTATATATAGTATTTCTAAGTTTAGAGGCTACTCTTAGCTGAGAATAGTATAAGTATCCCCTATTTCTAGTTTATATCACCTAGCTAAGGCTAATACTATAGAGGTTTAAGCCTTACTATATTAAAGCTAGTATTATTATAAAATCTAAGTAGGGGGCCCTTAGTTAGTAGCTAAAGCTAAGGCTTAAGTTACCTATAGGCTCTTAAAGAAGTAAAATTACTTATAACTTACTATATTTTATTAAGAAAACTAGGATTTTCTCAGAAAAGTTAATAAATTAATTTTTATATTTTCCTATAGTAATTCAAATTATTTAAGCTAAAAAATTTAAGTAGAATAAGGTATAATAGAGTTTAAGAAGGTTATTAACTAAAAGGTCTATATAAATAGATTATTTAGTAGTTTTAACTATTAAAGAAACTTATAATTTCTTTAAACTTCTTAAACTACTCTAGGTTACTAATTATAGATCTTTAATAGTACTTAAGGTCTCTAAATAGGGATAGACCTAGCTTATTATTAATTAGTAACTAAAACTACTAAAATTTCTTTAGGTAGGTTAAATAATAGAATACTATATATATAAGGGATTTCTATTTTCTATATTTATATTTCTAAGTACCTTATTACCTCTAGGTAAAATGCTTATAGTATATCTCAAAATCGCTATACCTTAAATAAGTAGTAATTAAGTAGTATAAGAGTTTTTATAAAAACTTTAGCTCTAGAGGGTATTAAAATACTAGTTAAAGGTTATTATAAGTATAATATTAAGGTCTTTTACTTATATATTACTATTCTTAGTAGTATTTTATAATTTTCTTCTATACTAAATACTTTATAGTAGCTACTATAACTAGTAGGATAAGGTTAGGAAGAGCTATTAAAGCTCTTTATTTTATAAGTATATCTATTAATTTATTTCTAAAAATATCTTTATAACTAGGAACTTAGTAAATAAAGATAGAAGAGGTTACTAAAGTAATATACTCTTTAGCCTAAAGAATAGTTACCTATAAGGATAAAAGTATATTACTATATCCCTCTAAAGTATTAATAATACTAAGGTTATTAATATAAATATAAATTATACTTATTAAGCTTTATAGCTATATTATTATATAAAGCTTAAGGTTTATAGCTTTAGTTTTAGTATTAAAAACTTTAGTAAAGCTTAAGTACTAAAAGCTTTATATAAGGGGTGTTTTAGCTTTCTTCTTCTCTTCTTTTTTACTTAAGAATATAATATAGTTATAACTAATATCCTTAGACTTAAGTTTAGATCTATTAGTATATATAATAATATTATTTTTAGAAATATCTTTAAATTAGGTTTTAAATTTAGTAGTAGCTATCTTTTTTAGGGGATAAAAGAGGTTTAGAGGTTATAAGAGTACTAAAATAAGGTGAGGGTAGTAGGGAAGTATTATAGTAGTATATTATAGTTATATAAGTCTATAGTAAAGGTTAGAGGGGTAAATATATAAGTATTAAACTAGTAGGTAATAGAGGTTAAGATAGTTAAGCTTTATAATAAAGTAGAGTTAATAAGCTTTAAGCGTGATATCTATAGGAGGGATTTTAGATTTATAATATAATATAGTAATAGGAGTAGTATACTATATAAGTAGAACTCCCTAAATATTAATAAGAATTACTCTATTAATAAGCTAGAGATATCTTTTTTAGTTTATTAAGTAGAAAGGTTTTATTAGAGTAGTATTAAGGTACTACTAAGTAAGGATATAATTAAGTTTCTAAAGTTTAAGAAACTAGACTTTTACGCTATAAGTAGTAGTAGGAATAATAATTAAAGAGATAGCTTTATATATAAAAGTAGGAGGAAAACCCCTATAAATTACCTCTAAGTTATAGAAGAATTTAGTATACTTTAGGGTAATATCTATTTTAATTTAAATATATAGCATAAAAATAAGCTTATAATTAAAAGTGACCTTAAGCTACTTTATAATATCTTTAGGCGTTATTATTAAGCTATTAGCTTTAATTAGGGGGTTTATTAGTTTATATTTTTATAATATATAGATAGCTTCACTCTTCTTTAGCTTAAAGAAAACCTTATTTTTAGTACTTTAGTGTAGAATATAGGTTATATTAGCTATAAGTAGCTTAATATTCTCTTCTATAGAAGGGAATTTAGTCTATATTAGGATATTATTAATATACTTAAAGTGGAAATTAGGGTTTTATAGTAGAAACTTTATAAAGTAGAGTAGGTATAAGATAGAGGAAATAAGAGAGCTTTAAGGAAGTTTATAATAAAGGGGGAAAGGTTCTAAGATAGTACTTTTAATATAAATTTAGGCTTAATATTTAGTTATAAATAACTTAATATAGTAGATAAAGGGTTCTAGCTATCTTTATTTATATAGCTTAATAAGGAAGTAGTTATAGAGGATAGTATTAAAGGCGCCCTTAGTATTAAGTATAGTAAAAGAAGTAATTAAATTAGTTTTAAAGGTAGCTTTAATTTTATAGGTTATATAGGTAGTGAAATTAACTATATTATACTTAAGGAGGGCTTTAAAGTGTTAAGTATTAATAGTTTAAGCTAGTAGTACTATATAGGTAGTATATTAGGTGAATAAGTACTTAAAGCTTTTTCTAAAATAGGAGAGTAAAGATATAAGATAGTATAAAGTAACTTTAGTTAGAGGTTTCCCCCCCTTAAGTATAAAGACTACTTTAGCTTTTTTAAAAATCTCTAAGTAGTATCTAGAGGTTAAGTAAGCTTAGAAGAAGGCCTAAATAAGCTTAGCTATAGCTAGCTAGGTAATTTAAAGTATATAAATAGTAATATTATTAACTCTAAGTATAATACTTATAGTAAGTATTATAGTAGTTATTTATATAAAGGAGATAGAAGTATCCTATAAGATATTAAGGTGAGGGGGGATTTAGATACTATTTAGGTTCTAAATATTATCTATAGCTAAGAACTACTTAAGTAGGGCCCTTCTAAAGGCTTATACTTTTATAGTAGGGGATTTAATTACTTTATCCTTAATTTTAAGGAGTAGTAAATAAAAGTTAAGCTTTACTTAGTATTATTTTATTATATAGTAAAGATTAAAAATATTTACTATATAGTTAACTTTACTATAGTATTAAGCTATCTTATAGGTATAAATAGCTTATTAAAGTTCTATATTAGTAAGTTTCTCCTCTTTATAGAGGGAGTAAGAGAGGTATAAATATCACTTATAGTTTAAAGATTAGGTATATTAGGCTTTATATAATCTTTATTTAATATTTTAGTATTTAGGTGTCTATTAAGCTAAGATAGCTAAGCTTAAGGTATATTAAGGTAGGTAGGTTATAGTATCTATTACTTATAAAAAGTAGTAGAGGATAGATTTAGTAGTAGTATTATATTATACTAGTATTATATCTAAGGTAATAATAGAAAGTAGGTTTTATTTATAGAGGGTAGTAAATTACTTAAGTTTACTATTTAGTACTTATATTTAAGCTAGAGGGCTTAATTTTAAAGCTAAAAGGATAGAGATATAGGCTAGAATAGCTTTATAGTTTACTTTAAGGTGAAAAGAGGGATTTATCTCTACTAAAGTAAGTAGAATATTAAACTAAGATAGATCTATAGTATAGCTAGTATTATACGTTAGTACTTTAGGCTTATTTAGAAGGGAAAGACTATTCTAATTTACTTAAGTTTTAATTTTTAATCTACTATTAGTAATTCTTATACTAAGGGCTTAAGAGGGGTCTATAGTATTCTAATTACTATTAGTAAAGAAGTGAGGGGGGATAGGGTACTAAAGAATATAAGTAGTAGTATTATTATTTACTATATTAGGCTTATAAATATTTAGAATAGTTATACTTTAAATTTATACCTAAATAAGGTTATAGGTCTTATAAAGCTAGGTCTAAATAGCCTTTAAGCCTTTCCTAATATATATAATTACTTAAAGAATAATATTTAAGTTATAATATTCTTAGGTATTAATAGGGTAAAATACCTTATAAAAGGGGTGGTTTATAAGGAATAGCCTTCTTTTCTTTTTATTAGTATAAAGTTTTTATATTAAGATTATATTAATATACTTCTTAGTATAGCTCTATAGTAGTATATAATTTATAAGGTTTCTATATTTAATATTATACTATATAATATATAAGCCTCTAGTATAGTATCTTTAGACTTACTTAAGGTAAGGCGTTATCCTTAAAGGGGGGGATTTACTATATATTATTATAATAATTTAGTTCCTTAAAGTGTAAAGTAGTATTTTAAGTAGAGCTATAGGGGGGGTAAGGGGTAGAAGCTTATAATATTATAAGCTTCTTAGACTTAAAGAGGTTAGGCTATAGTAGATTATTATTTTTTAGGCTTTCCCTAAGGACTTCTCACTTTATATCTTTTTAATAAGTTATAGTATAGGTAGTACTACTAGACTTAATAGTATAGGCTTATTTCTAGTAGGAGTAAGGGGTAGGAAGTATATTTAATATCTTAGTTTTAGTATCTTTAAACTTAAAGTCTTCTAAAGAGGAGTCTAAAATAAAAGGGTTATCCTCTATAGTAGTTTAAGTAGTATTAGCTATTTTATAGTCTAGTAGCGTTATACTACTAGTAATAATTATTAATTAGGCTATTTTAAACTAAACTAGGGAAATAGGAGTATTTAAAAGTAGGTTATAAAAAGAGCTATTAAGCTTAAGTATAGATAATATACTATAAGTAACCTATTAAATTTTCTATAGTTAGCGCTTTGAGGATATAGCTTAGATATTATCTTTTAAGATAGAGTAAGTAGTATAGTTACTATAGTTTATAGGGAAGGCTTTATAGTAGTTTAGGCACTTAAGGTTATTAGAGTAAGTTAAGGTAGTATTAATACTAGTGTAGTTAGTTTAGCTATACTAGCTATAATAGTAAGTTCTAGTATAAAAGCAGCTAATATAATACTTTTAGTACCTATTAGAGTGAAGTATAAGTACTTATTTCTTCTCTAGTAGAAGGTAGATATAGGTAGACTTATAAAAAAAGCGCTATTTAGTACCTTTATAAAGTTAGAGTAGGATAATAATCTAAGATTAAGTTTAAGTAATAAGGTTTACGCCTTTTTATATAAAGTAAGTTTAAACTAAGTATAGTTCTATATATTTATAAATATTAGTCTTAATTATTTCTTTAGTAACTATAATAGTAAGGTTATCTAGGTAGTTAGGGATTTCTATAGGTACTTAGTTAATAAGGTATTTATATTATTTCTAGGGGAGGTTAAGTAATTATATACTTATAACTTTATAAATCTCCTCTACTTATTTAAGAAAGGCTTTCTTTATAGAAGCTAAGTATAAAATAATAGTATAGCCTGAGGTAGTATATAAGATATAAGTAATATCTACTAGGGGGAGGTTTAAAGCTTTAGTAATTTTACTCTAGAGGGTATATAGTAGGGCTTTATAAACTTATACTGAAATTTCAAAGGCCTATAGGAGTAAATAGTAATTTATAATAGGTTTTAATAGGGTATAAAGCTTCTAAATACTATATAACTAAGTTAAGCTAGTTATTATATTTTATTTAGTAGGGGTTATCTTAGAGGGAGATATAATATTATTTTAGCCCTAAGAAGAGGTTTTTATAACTATATTACTCTAGGAGAGCCTAAAAGTAACTATTTACTAGATATAAGTAATAAATTTCTATATAATACTACTAAGTACTTTCTATAGAGGTCCCTTATAGGTTTTAACTAGCTAGTTAAGATATATTATAATTATTTAGTAGGCTTATTAATAGGTATTAAATAGTTAGAATAGCTTTTATATTCTAATAGTAATTATTATATACTCTATCTTTTTAGAGCTATTAAGAGGTATTAATTCTACTATAGTAGGTACCTAAAAGTATAGATATAATAGCTTAATAGAGGTAGAGGGGGGGGAAGGGTTCTAAACTAGCGATTTAGGCCTAGGTTAGGCGCTTATAGTACCTATATATAACTATAAAGCTATTATAATAGGCGATTAAGGGCATTAATGTTATAGTTCTAGGTATATTAAGGTTCTAGTGTGGTGCGCTATAGCCTGCTAACAGCAGGTTGCAGTAAAAAGTGTGAAGGAGGGAAGTTGTTATTGTTGACGGACGACTAGAACGAATCGGTCCTTGCTAACGCCTGAATTCTAAAGTTGGCATCTTCTCTCTATGTTACCTGAGCACATTCGTCAATTTACACAGTCGCTCACGCATTTGGCTGATTGTGACTGAAGATACTGTCTGGTTCCCTGTGCGTCTCTGGCAGATTTTGAGACCGCCATCATTGCCATTCCGCGGACTGGTCCCTTTTTCCTCTTTGCGACAAGCAGACTTCGGCCTGCCGAGGCCAACATGTCCTTGATTCTTCCCTAATCTTAGTACTGTCTCAACGTTTCATAATTACATTGCACGACATGTACAGAAGTGGTTTTCTATCCATTTCGACGTGTGCACTGCACTTCATCTCAATGGGAAGCGGCTTTGGGTCTCGTTAAGTGTCACTGTTTTTGCCGTGGACTCCAGTATCTCATACCATGCCCTTAAATTTCAGATTAGAATATGATAACAGAGCGCCTTCGGTGTTGATGCTGTGTGTCAGGCGATAACGGTCTCCTTTCAAGGTCTTCTATCAAAACACTAAACATAACGCGCAGTTCACACCGATATTGAACGTCAGGACAGCTGAATACGAATGCGCCCAATTGACAAGGACATAAAGGTTTGCCGGTTTTCCCCTAACCTATAGCTTTAGCCCGTCAAAGGTTCTGCCCAAATGGGTTAGATTGTTTCGACCAAGGAGTTCGGGAAAACCCGCATGGTCACCTATGCCGACCGGAAGCTAATCATCTCCCGCGGGTATGCAAGTCTTCAGACAGCATCTGATATGGTCCACAAGACCTTGATAAACAAGCAGGCTGAACAAGCCAGCTCGAGCTTCTTTCTGGGTTCATACCAGCGTAATCTGATACTATCGGAGTATGTCCGACAATGTTGGAGGCATGTAACCAACCGCAGCCGGATGATCCTGTGACTCAGCTTGCTTTCTATCGTCCTTCTTGACCTGCTGGCAGCTACATGACGAGAGATTCAACCTTTCACAAAATCGACGTCATCGCGGCCAAACTATTCCAGATGCGCCGATGGGTTTTTGCCGAAGATAGGTCTGGAGAAAGGGCCGCCCAGGTTTGGTCATTTTTGAGTCGCGCAGCAGGGCGGCCGTCAACTCCCCTTGACAGGTTCACGGATCTGATAGCGATGAAAACAATCCAGGCGACGGATGGAACATGGGTCAGGCAAGTCTATTTCTTTGTGATCATGCTGAAATCAAGTTGTCGACAATTCCTCTTCTTGATATTTCCGATGTCGGCTCTTCTCAATCAATCTTGCATCTTCTTCTCGTCGGTATTCTTTTGTAACTGGCTCGAATGAGCGATGAAGGCAGTGCCGGTTGCCAAGTCAGTATATATCCAGCGGCGTACATGATTTGCACGAGTTGGGTGGTTGCTTGATCTTGGCGGCTGTATCCTTCAGCTCATGATGCTCAACTGTGAGGTTACTTGTGCTCCGTCTGTCCATTGAGACGCGTCTGCAGCACAGCCGGCAACAGCATGATGCAGGAATTTGAGCATCCGGTTGGACTTCTTCCAAGTGAACGCACAACATATTCCGTTGCTAATTGAATGTCACTGGGGTGACTACTCATCCATGACTGTCGAGCGCTCCGCCATAACGTCAAACAGGTGACGATCGATAAAAATCAACACAAAGTTCGAATATGTCGGCGTCGTTGTTCGATTTTAACACCCATCTCCTGAGCCCATCACATGATCCCATACCTTGGTCATATGTTCTAGCCGCGTGTCCTGGCGTCAATTGGCTCTCTGATACTAAAAATTCTATTCAGTCACACATGATGGTCACGTTTCCTCATAGAGGCAATTATGTCCCGCTTGACTAAAGCCACGATGGTAAGTCGCGTGCCTGTAGATCTCATCGCGATATCCTGTCCTGCTGAGTATACAGCTCAGCAGGCAAGTGCTGATGGACGTCTTAATGACGCCTGGTCCAATCCACAGAAATGGCCTCAGCATGAATCTCGGTACTGACTGTGGCATTCACAACATGAATACTTGCTTGAGCGGTTGAAATACGCTGGAATAAATCAAACATCAGTTCATCGAACTAATCAAACATGCTTGGTTCACTCCCCCATCAAGCAGTTATCCAGAATTTCCCGCCCCTACAACAAGCAGAGTTCTAATTTTCACAGCCACGCCGTTCGCAGATCGAGTTCAACGTCTCTTGCATTCACTAGAGAAACCTCAGTGCATTCGTAGCGAGCCGTGAGTCGCATCGAACGTTGTTTCTCCAAGACCCTGAGCACATCCAACGCCACGATGTCAACTCCTGCACCCAAGCTGAGCGCATTACTAATAGGCTTGAAACCCCGGCGCGGTGAAGACCGTTCGTCGTCTACATCCTCGCCGTGCTGGTCTAACAATACAAGTGGCTCACCGGGCGGCAATAATGAGCTTAATCAATGATACATCCGTTTACAGCTTACACTTGAGAAACGTAGCGAGCACCGGAAACGAAAGACTGGCAATCCGTTGCATTAAATCTGTCCAAGACGCAGGGTACTTCGTACGACGTTCAATCTCTCGAGGCGCGAATGGCGTGAATTCGTTGAATTTCTTCCTTTGATACAGAGCAACCTGCTCGCCTCATATCCTTCAAGCGGTCGAAGCTCTCAGCTCAACGCGTACTGAATCAAGGTCGCGGTTGCAGTCAACGATTGCAGCTGAGGATCCAGGCGGGCATGAAGCTACTGCCCATCTTGAGCAACACACATCTTCCTCTGCGACTAGAAGCATATACTTGTTGAAGGGCTTACCAGCAACGCGATCCCAGCGGCTTTCTTTGACGATAAGATGGCTTTAAATTCCATTAGGATCACAGCCAGCGCATGGGTCGCCCAACGCCGCACGACACAAGCTCCCGAAAGGCTTCACGGGGCAGCGTGGGGTTGTAATGTTGGGCATAAATTCCCATTACGTGAAGCATTGTGAACTTGATTATACTCACTATTTCAAAAGCTGCCCGGTTGTATCTTGTACAACCATGATCCCCCGGGTTCGACTGTTTCATCTAGAAGGTGTCGGCAACTTGGACTCAACATGGCAATTGAGGCTGTCCAGGCGTTCATGTACGCAAAGCCAAATTGCTTCGTCTCTTGAAGGCAACTTCTCATTCTGCCGACAGCAAACCGCTCGAAACAATAGTGTGGCCATTCTCCTTCCTCGTCCCCTGCGGTCTGATTTGGTGTCCATACGCCAGGCCCCCTTATACATTAGGCTTTTCAGAACACGAGCCTTCATAGCAAAGCATCCTTCTCTCACGATTGTAAACAGTCAAAAACAAGTTGCAGTGCCTCTTGAGCTCCAGGCTACTGTGAGTAGATGTGTTACGACCCATTATACATAGATAACAGTTAACCGACCTACTTAGGCGTCAGGCGGCTAGGATAGGATATTTGTACTATAGAGTTAATAAGAATAATAGAGACTCACTTAGAATAGAAGAACTATAGAATAAGTTATATAATAATAAAAGATAAGGAAATAATTAGTAGAGTATAAGAAAAAAACACTTAGTAATTAATTAGTATTACTAACTAATTATAATTACCTATATACCTAAGTAATTACTTAATAGTAGATAAAGGATACTATTTAGGACTTATATATAGTATAACTTAAGTCCTACTTAAGGTTAGACTTTTATAGCTCTTTAGTAATTAACTTTATATTTATCTTTATAGATACTCTTAACTTACTTTTACTATAAATTACTTATTAAGTTTAAGACTAATTACTTTAGCTTTTAAAGACTTAATCTACTATAGCTTATAACTTATAACTTAGACTATAACTTAGTATACTATTAGAATATATCTATCCTTAGTTTCTATTAGTAGACCTTATTATTAAATAGCTAACTATAATACTTTAATTGCTCCTATTTAGTAAGTTAATTATTAACGCCTACTAAATAGTATAAATAAGATATCTTCTTATACTTCTATTAAGTTATCTACTTTAAGCTTCTCTACTAGATAAGTAACTTATAATCTAGCCTAAGAACTTAGTAACTATAAAATAAAAGAAGACTTAGAAGAAGATAATAATAATAAAGAACTTAAATAGCAGCTAGCTAAAGCTAATAGTAATATTAAATAGATATAAGGTATATTTAATAAGAGCACTTAGGCTATTAATAAGCTTTAGGAGGCTTTCTAATAGTTCACTTAATATATAGCTAAGCTTAAAAGCGAGAACTAAACCTTTTAGGCTACTACTAATATTATCACTATACCCTTTTATAGAGGATAGTAGAAACTTAAGCTTAGTATACCTATTACCTATAATAGAACCCCTAAAACCCTTAAAGGATTCTTAATCTAAGTTAAAAACTACTAGAACTTTTATTATAAAGACTTTACTAATAAAACTAAGAAGGTAGTATATATAGCTACCTATCTCTAAGGGAAAACCCTTAAATAGTTTAAACTAATCTAAGAAGAATACCTTAAGTATAAAACCTTTAATGAATATATTATAAAAACCTATGATATCTATACTAATTTCTAAAGGTTTGAGGATATACTTTAGTTACTCTTCTAGAACCTTAATGAGAAATAATAAACTAAATAAGATCTCTTATAGCTTTAATAAACTAAGTCTACTAAGGACTACTCTACTAACTTTAGGTAATTAAGCGTCTAATTTAACCTCACTAAAGAAACTAAGATCTTTATATTCTACTAAGGACTTAAAGATAAAGTTAAAAATAAAATTATTAAAGTTAACTAACTTAATAACTTCCTCTAATATACTAAACTTACTATTAAGATTAATAATTAACTTTTTAAATAATAAAAGGAATAAAGCAATAAGTAATAGAATCTAAACTTAAGATATAAATACTAATAGTAGCCTTAGCATAAGTTTAATAACTAGTAAAATAATAATAGACCTTATAATAGCTAGAATAACACCTAATAGAGCACTTCTTATAGTTAACATAGTAGACCTATAGACCTTAGTGTTACAGTTAGCTATCTAATAGTAGGGTCTGCTAATAAAAGCTAGGGATTAATATATTATAATAGTATACTGAGGTTATAGTTTAAGTTATAGGTTATAAGCTTATAGTAGATTAGGTCTTTTAGAGACTAAGGTAATTAGTCTTAGGCTTAATAAGTAATTTATAGTAAAAGTAAACTAAAAGTATCTATAAGGATAAATACTAAGTTAATTACTAAAGAACTATAGAAGTCTAACTTTAAGTAAAGCTTAAGTTATACTATATATAAGTCCTAATTAGTACCTTTTATCTACTTTTAGGTAATTACCTAGGTATATAGGTAATTATAATTAGTTAGTAATACTAACTAATTACTAAGTATTTCTTCTTATATTCTACTAATTATTTCTTTATTTTATTATTATATAACTTATATTATAGTTCTTCTATTCTAAGTAAGTCCTTATTATTCTTATTAATTCTATAATATAAATATCTTATCTTAGCTACTTAATACCTAAATAGGTTAGTTAACTATTATTTATATATAATAGGTTATAATATTAGGTCCTCTCTCTAAAAAGTTTTATCCTTAAGACCTAATATAAATAAGTTATTAGTCCTAAATTAGAGATCTATTAATTATACTTCCTATTTTACTTATAATATTAATACTATATTAAGTTATATTTAGAAATTAAAATTAAGTACTACTTTTACTTTTTATTATTATAACTATACTTTATATATTACTAAGTTTAGTTTAATTATTANAGTTTAGTTATTAATATACTTTATTCTTATTATTATTCTTTAGGGAAGTATTATAAGCTTTTTCTTAGTAGTGAAGTTTATAGTAAATATATTTATTTAAAGTAGTTTTATAATATAGTAGTAGATACTATTTATACTTATAAGTTTTTATTTTTATTATATTTCCTANAGATATTATTTATACTTATAAGTTTTTTATTTTTATTATATTTCTTATCTAGTACTAACTTATTTTAGTTAATTACTTATTAAATAAAGTTACTTATTTAGAGGATACTAAAATAGCTAAAGAGGAGATATTAAGAAAGAAAGTAATTACTTTATATACTATATAAATTAAGTTAGATAAGTCTATAGTATAATTAAATTATTTATATAAATAGAAAAAGATAGTATTTTAAAAAGGTTAAGAGGTTATAGAAGAGGAGTTAGTAATATCTCCTATATTAGAGGTTTAATTTATAAGTAGTTTTAGTATTTTAGACTTAGATTTAATTCTTAATTAAAATCTTAGTACTTTAAGTTTCTTATTAAGGGGGTTTTAGTTATATTCTAATATTCTTAGTTAAATAAATATATTTTCTTATTATATTAATCTAAAATATCCTCTTAGTTATACTTATATTAATAGAAGTTATATCTTTTATTTCTTAGCTTCTCTTTATTTCTATTATATTTCTTCTTATATTTATCTTTCTCTTTTAT
>NW_025544698.1:124244-134886 GCF_011800055.1 Colletotrichum gloeosporioides
ATTTTAAAAAGTTTAAGTTTTTTATAGTTAAGTTTATTACTTAGTTATTTTATTTTAATATTTTACTATATAAAGTAGATACTATCTCCCTCTTTTAAAATTAGTTTCTTAATCCTTTATTTATTACTAAATTTTAATATTTATTATTAGGTGAATTTAAGTTTTTTATATATATTATCTTAGATATCTTTAATTTATTATACTAAGGTAATAGCTTTAACTATAGCTAAACTTATTTAAAGTTCTCTATAAGTAATTAGTTTAAAACTATAGTTAAGGTAGAAAGGGGATTCCTTAGTATTTTCTCTAATTATACTATTATAAATAAACTAAGTAATTAATAAAAGTATAACTTAGTTATCTTAATTATAATTAATATAGATATAGAGGTAAGTTTTAAGGATTTAATTAATTCGTTCTATTTATCTATTAGTTTATAAGTAGAATATAGTAGATATTAATTATTTAATACTAAGTTATAATATAATTAACTTCTAAAACTTAGAAGTAAAGATCTTATCTCTATCTAATATAATTTCCTTAGGTATACTATAATTAGTAATAATATATTTAAGGAAAATATATATATATTCTTTAGTATTACTTATTTCTTTATATAGGATAAAGTAGGTATACTTTATAAGTTAGTTTATAATAATAAGAATACTATTAAAGTATACTTATATAAGGGGTTCTTATAACTTTAGTAGTTTAATAATAAAGTTAAGAGATATAGATTACTAAGTAGTTTTAGGTATTAATAAAGGTTATAATATATTATAAAGTTAATATTAAGTAAGTTTACTTTTAAAGTAGACCTTATAATCTTTAATTACTTTTACTATATATTCTCTAGTAACTTTTTCTCTATATTATTATTATAGTTATTTCTAAGTTTTTATAATTCTTTAATAACTATATATAAGGCATATATAAGATTCTATAATTACTTTATTATTTAGTTTATTAGTTAAGCTAATACTAAATTATCTAGCTATTATTAGGAGTTTAGCTACTAGTATTAAATCTCTATTATCTTATTATTTAAGAATCACTTAGGTTTCTTTAGGTATTAAGATATTATAGTCTAATTATTAACTAAGAGTATTTACTCTACTATTATTTAATCCTTTTTAATAGATTATTTAGAAGTTAAATTCTAAGAGAAATTCTAACTATTAGATTTATTATTTATTAAGCACTTTTAAGGTTATAAAGTATAAAAGATNTTCTAACTATTAGATTTATTATTTATTAAGTACTTTTAAAGTTATAAAATATAAGAGATTCTTATAATCTAAGTATATAAGTATTTTATAAATTATTCCTAAGAGTTTAAGTCTTTATTCTTTAAAAGTTTTAATAATTACTATAAGTTCTTTATTATATATCTAATAGTTAAGTTTTAATCTATAGAGTTTATAAGAGAAGAAGGTATAAAAATATAGTTATCCTTCTAAGTTTTATTATAATAGTTATACTCTAATTATATAATTAGATATATTAAGTTCTACTTTAAACTATTTTATTAAGTTTAAGATAATTAGGATAGGTTTATTAGTAATAAGGTCTTTAATCTTTTAGAATACTATTTATTATAGTTCTTTTTATATAAAAGGTATATCTTTATAGCTAAAGCTAGTAAGAGCTATATTAATTTTATTATAATCTTTAATAAACTTATAATAGAAGTTAATAAAACCTAGGAATCTTTAGACTTTTTTAAAGTTATTAAGTACTAATTATTCCTTAATAACTTTAACTTTATTTCCTAATATATAAACCTTTCTAGAGGTAATAATAAATCTAAAATATTCTACTTTTTATATATAAAATTTATTTTTTTTAGGTTTAATTAAGAGTTTAGTTTCCTAAAAAGCTTATAAAATATAGTAAATATCTTCTTTATATTTCTTAAGTATAAGTAAGAAGATAAAGATATTATTTAAGTAAATAACTATATAGATATTAATATATTTATATAGTATTATATTAATTATATTTTAGAATATTATAGGTATATTAGTAAGACTAAAAAGTATAATAAAGTATTTAAAATATCTTTTTTATATCTAGAAAGTAGTCTTCTATTCTTTACTTTATTTTATTTAGATTAAATTATAAGCTTTTTTAAGATTAAAAGCTATAAACTAATTAATTCTATATAGAAGTTATCTTATCTTATCTATAAAAGGTAGTAAATAGTAATTTTTAATTATTATTTCGTTAAGTATATAATAGTTAATATATAACTATAGTTTTCTATTCTTCTTAAGTATAAATAGGATAAAGCTTCCTATTAGTAATATTAAAAGTCTAATATAACCTTTCTTAAGGTTTTCTTTAAAATATTTATCTAAAACTTCTATCTCTATTAAGTTAAGTCTATAGATTTTATTAAATTATAGTTCTTTCCCTTCCTTAAGGGGGATTTTATAATTAAAACTAGTATATTTAAGTAACTTAGTTTCTAATTTAGCTATAAAGAGTTTCTTATAAACTCTATATTTTTCTAAGATAAATAGAAGTAAATTATTCTTTTATTTAAGATCTATTATAGTTAATAGTTATAATATAGCTTCTTCTACTTTAAGGTAGTAGATATATTATTTTATTATTTTATATAGTATTAGCTTATTTAAAGTCTATTTTTAATAAAACTACTTAAGGACTAAATCGTTATAATCTTAGTAGAGTTAGCTTTTACTCTAATCTATTTATAAGTTACTTATTTATAACTAAAGTAGTTTTAGTATTATATTATATATTCCTAAATTAGTAATATTAAATTAGATTCTTTCTTTTTAATTTAAGTAGTTTATCTTAAGGGGTATAGTTTTATTATAAATAATACCTCCTTTATACTTAAATTCTTCTCTTTTTACTATATATAACTAATNAGTCTTATTATAAATAGTACCTCCTTTATACTTAAATTCTTCTCCTTTTACTATATATAACTAGTATAGTTATTTTTTTCCTCTTTATAATACTTTTAATTTATTAATAGCTTAGAGGGTAATAAAGTTTACTTTAGCTTTACTATTAATTAGTATAAGTATTATCTATTAATTAATAGTAACTTTAAGTTCTATATTACCTTAATATCCTTATAATATTTAGTAAATAAACCTTTTCTTTATTACTTATTATAGTTCTATATTAATAAGTAAGTTTAGTTTTTTAACTACTTTAGGTATTCTAAGTAGGTGATTTATTTTCTTTTTTATTATACTTTTATAAAGCTATTTTTATAATATCTAACCTAAAGAGGTTAAGGTTTATTTTTTATAATTCTCTAAATATATACTTTTTCCTTATAGTAGATTTAGTATTTATTATATTAATATTTATCCTATTTTATTTATTTATTATAGAGGTATTCTATAAGAAATTATTAGCTAGGGGTGAATATAGTAATATTACTATTAAACTTTCTAAGTTTCTATTTAGTGAGGGTATATATAGTATAGATATTTTATAGAAGACTATTATTATATTACCTAAGTTAGAAATAGTAGTTATACTTATCTCCTATATAAATTTCATAGTAATTAAAGAAATATTATACCTAAAAGAGGTATTAATAGTTAGGGTTAGTAATTCTGAGGTAGAGGTGATTTTTAGTCTTAAGTTATAAGGTGTAATAGGTTTTTAGCTTTATATTAGGTATACTATAAAGTTTAATAAACTATTCGTTATTATATAGGTTGATTTACTTATATATAATTTGCTTAAATATATTATCCTTCTTAGATTCCTCTTTAGAACTAATATTATCTATACTAAAGGTAAGCTTATAAGTAATCTCTACTTAAGTATATTAGTATATAATATTATAAGGTTTATTTAAGTTGTAAAGAGAGCTTTCTCCTTCCCTAAAAGTTTAGTTATTTATAAAGTTAAATAGTTATTATTCTTCTAGTATTATATAAGTAGTTTAGTTTAAGAGTTTATAGCTAGTCTAACCTTAGCTATTAGTTATTTTTAGAGTAGAACTAGGAATTAGTTTAAGTTACTATACTTATAGTATCTTATTAAGTTATTCTTAGGTTTTTCTATAGATCTTACTATTATTAGTATATATTATTACTAAGGTTCTTAGATATATATCTAGTATAGTTATATTATATTTAGACTATCTAAAGTTACTATCTCTTAGGTAGTATCCTAATATTTTCTTATTTTTAAGGTAAATTTAATAGTTATTATTATAATATTTAGTCTAAGACTAAGATATATATAGGGTTTTTATAATAATATTAACTTATTATAGTTATTTAGCTATTAGCTTTTAAGGAAGCTTCTTAAGCTATTTATAGTTTTTAGTAATATATCCCTATTTATTATAGTTATAATACTTAAGGTTCTAAAGCTTTTTATTATTAGGTTTAGTTATTATACTAAGATCTATAGGTTTACTATACTATCTATAAGTAGTACTCTAGTAAGTATTATTCTAGTTATTATAAAGTTTATTATTATTCTATTAGAGGTTAAACTTCTAATAGAGCTATTATTAGTACTTATATCTAGAGTTTAATCCTTATTATTTTTCATTTTTTTCCTTATAGTATTTAAAAAGTTAATTATTAATTTTAATAGTAAGGTTAATATACTAAAGAAAGTCTTTAAGATAGTTAATCTTAATAATCTTATCTTTAATTTTATTTTTAAGTCCTTAGTAGAATATAAAGATTTTAGTTTCTTTAATAAAGTTAAATTAAATATTAAGTTATCTAAATATAGTAGTATATTCTTTAGTTAACTTTATCTATTATAGCTATATAAAGTCTCTCTTAATTTATTATTTCTTATTAAGATCTTAGAAGAGAGAATAGAAGGTATCTTTAAATCCTTTAAAACTACTATAGATATTATAGGTCTTAGTAGAGTATTTATCTAAGGTTTTATATTTAAGGAACTCTTTTTAAATAGGTTTAAACTACTTAAAAGCTTATCCTTATAAGTAAGTAGTAGTATAGATAACTTTCTTAGTTTAGCTAGTAAAATCTCTATAATAGAAGTTCTTATAGTTCTTAACTTAGATTAAAAATAACTTAAGTTATTTAGAGGTATTATTATAAGTAATTAAAGTATTAAGCTTAAGCTTCTATTATCCTCTAGTAGGGGTTATAATAATATTAGTAGTTATATATAAAATATAAATTTCTTCTTAAAGTTCTTTAATATTAGTATTACTATTTTATCCTCTAAGTTAGATAACTTTATTTTCTAGGTCTATAATATATTAAAAGCTATTTCTTAGTTATTATATTATTTCTTTAAGACTTTAAAGTTTTATAATAGTATTATTATATATAGTTTAAACCTTAGTAATATTATTATCTCTTTTCTTAACTCTAGCTTAAAAGTGTTTATAAGTATCTTTCTTTAAAATTACCTTATTATTAAAATCTACTACTATAGAGGCTCCTTTAAGTTCTTTAGCTAGGTTTTAAACTAATTACTATAAAGAGGAAGAGGTTCCTAAAATAGGTAACTTAGTAGAAGTATATAAAGATATACTTACTATTTTACTATTAGTAGGTATTAATAGTTAACTTACTAAATAGGAGTAATTAAAGTATTATAGTTAGCTATTTAATAGTAAGGTCTACTAATAGAAGCTAGAGATTAATATATTATAATAATATATTAAGGTTATAGTTTAAGTTATAAGTTATAAACTTATAGTAGATTAAGTCTTTTAGAGACTAAAGTAATTAGTCTTAAGCTTAATAAGTAATTTATAGTAAAAGTAAGCTAAAAGTATCTATAAGGATAAATACTAAGTTAATTACTAAAGAGCTATAGAAGTCTAACCTTAAGTAAAGCTTAAGTTATACTATATATAAGTCTTAATTAATACCTTTTATCTACTTTTAGGTAATTACCTAGGTATATAAGTAATTATAATTAGTTAGTAATACTAACTAATTACTAAGCGTTTCTTTTTATACTCTACTAATTATTTCCTTATCTTATTATTATATAACTTATACTATAGTTCTTTTATTCTAAGTGAGTCCCTATTATTCCTATTAATTCTATAGTATAAATATCCTATCCTAGCTGCCTAACGCCTAAGTAGGTTAGTTAACTATTATCTATATATAATAGGTTGTAACACTTAGTGCTACTACTAGAGATAATAGCTAGAAGAAGGATAAATAATGCTATAACTATAATAAGAAAGGCTACCTTATATATAAATATAGAGTACTTAAGAAAGAATAATAGTAGCTAGTCCTTAAGCGTAGTAAATAAGTTAGTATAGCAACTAAAGTACCCTATATATCCCTCTCTTAGATAGGATGCTATAATAATAAATACTTTACTTATTATAGCGATAAGGAAGCCTTAAGCTATTATCTAAGTAACTTAAACTATAGAAGAATAAGTTATAATATAACTATCCCTAAGGTTAAACCTAAAATCTTTATAATAGCTTTATAAGCTAATAGTAAGATAGCTAGAAAGACTATTAAATAACTAGACGAAATATTATATATTTAGTAACTTAAACTAGTTACTACTTCTTAATATTAAGCTAGTTAAGAAGTTAAAGAGGAGGAAATTATAAACTATAACCCCTTAATAGAATAATAACTCCTTAACCTTATAAGTAACTAGACCTTTAGTAAAAAGGAAAACTCACCTTATAACTTAGATAAACCTTATAATATTACCTACTAATATGCTTAGATAGAGATTACCTATAGATTCACTTTTAGTATAGATAACACTAGCTCTAAAGAGGAATCTAAAGATAAAGAAAAAATTAAACAGCTCACTTAATATTAGGAAGTTAATCCCCTTTAAGACTAATAATAATAACACTTCTATAGGACGCTAGTAAACTAAAGAAACTAGAGTTATACCTTAAGGCTATATACTAAAGATCACCTAGCCCTTTAAATTAACTACTATAGCTATAGGAACCTCTTTTAGCCCTAATACTTCTTTGATAAATATAAAGAACACCTTAGTGATAAATATAAATATTAGTTCTACCCTAGAAGATATAGTGAGGAACTTATTAAGGAAATCTATACTACTTATATTATAATTAGATAGATAATAATTATATTTAATAGCTACTTAGTAACTTTTAGGCTAAGCTTTTAATATCTTATAAGGTGCTAATATAATAAGAATATAAAGTAGGAAGAATACTAAAAGGATAATTACCTTATCTATATAACCTAAAAGGCTAAAACCTTATAACTCTTATAAGAAGGATTAAGCCTACTAAAGTTTTAATTCTAAGAGAACTATTTTATAAAGGCATAATAGGAAGGAAAATAGATAACTTACTTTAGATAACTAGAGTAGTTAAAAAACTAAACTTACTTACTAATAATAGACTAAGATAGGTAATAATAATAAGGTTTATATATTTAATATCCTTAGACTAAAAGATATACCTATAACTTATAGTTATAATTAATAATAATACTATAATTACGCTAATTAATAGTAGAGTAGAAGGAAACTTTATATTACTATAAGTAGTGAATAAACTATAACTACTATAGTAAAGAAAGAAATATATATACTAGCTTAATAATATAAAAGGAGAATAAGTCTAGTATAAAGGAGGAACTATTAAAAATAAGACTACACCTCTTAAGATAAATTACTTAAATTAAAATAAATAACTCTAATTTGATATTATAGAACTTAGTATATATAATATTATATTAGGAATACTATAGCTAGAAAAGAATAACCTATAGATAGATTAGAGAATATACTAACTCTATTAGGATAATAACAATTTAGTCCCTAAGTAGCCCTATAGAACTTAAGCTTTATATAGATTTACTAACTAAGGAGTAGTAAAATAATATATCTACTACTTTAAAGTAAAAGAAGTTATATTATAATTAATAATAATAATAGACTTTAAATAGAAAGAGGATTTATTTCTATCTATCTTAGAAGAATATAGAGTTTATAAGAAACTCTTTATAACTAAGCTAGAAACTAAACTACCTAAATATACTAGCTTTAATTATAAAATACCCCTTAAAAAAGGGAAAGAACCCTACTTTAATAAAATCTATAGATTAAACTAAATAGAAATAGAAGTTCTTAATAAGTACCTTAAAGAAAACCTTAAGAAAAGATATATTAGACCTTTAATATTACTAATAGGAAGTTTAATTCTATTTATACTTAAGAAAAATAGAAACTTATAATTATATATAGATTACTATATACTTAATAAAATAATAATTAAAAATTATTACTTATTACTACTTATTAATAAAATAAGATAACTCCTATATAGAACTAACTAGTTTATAGCTCTTAATCTTAAAGGAACTTATAACCTAATCAAAATAAAGTAAAGTAAAGAATAGAAAACTACTTTTAGAACTTAAAAAGGATATTTTAAGTATCTTATTATACTCTTTAGTCTTATTAATACCCCTATAACTTTTTAGAATATAATTAACTAAGTCCTATATAAATATATTAATATCTATATAGTAATCTACCTTAATAATATCCTTATCTTCTTATTAATACTTAAGAAATATAGAGAAGATATATACTATATCTTATAAGCCCTCTAGGAAACTAAACTCTTAATAGAACTTAAAAAAAGTGAATTCTATATATAAAAGGTAGAATACCTTAGATTTACTATTACTTTTAGAAGAGTCTATATATTAGAAAATAAAGTTAAAGCTATTAAGGAATAGCTAGTACTTAATAACCTTAAAGAAGTCTAAAGATTCTTAGGTTTTATTAACTTCTACTATAAATTTATTAAAAACTATAATAAGATTAATATAGCTCTTATAAGCCTTAGCTATAAAGATATACCTTTTATATAGGATAAACTATAATAAATAGTATTCTAAAAGATTAAGAACCTTATTACTAATAAACCTATTTTAATTATCTTAGAACTAATAAAATAATTTAAAGTAGAACTAGATATATCTAACTATATAATTAGAGTATAACTATTCTAATAAGATTTAAAAGGATAGTTATACCTTTATACCTTTTTCTTTTATAAGCTTTATAGACCTAAGCTTAACTATTAGATCTATAATAAGAAGCTTATAGTAATTATTAAAGCCTTTAAGGAATAGAAACTTAAACTCTTAGGAACTATCTATAAAGTACTTATATATTTAGACTATAAGAACCTTTTATATTTTATAACTTTAAAAGTATTAAATAAATAATAGATTAGATAGTTAGAATTCTTATCTAAATTTAACTTCTAAATTATCTATTAAAAAGGATTAGATAATAGTAGAGCTAATACTTTTAGCTAATAACTAGACTATAATATCTTAATACTTAAAGAAACTTAGGTAATTCTTAAGAAAAATAGTAATAAAGACTTAGTACTAGCTACTAAACTCTTAATAATAGCTAGACGATTTAAAACTAACTTAACTAATAAATTAAATAATAAAGCTATTATAGAGTTTTATACTTACCCTATATATAATTACTAAGGAATTATAAAAACCTAGAAATAATTATAATAATAATATAAAGAAAAGGTTACTAGAGAATATATTATAAAAGTAATTAAGAATTATAAGGTTTACTTTAAAAGTAAACCTATTTAATATTAACTTTATAATATACTATAACCTTTACCTATACTATAAACTACTTAATAATCTATATTACTTAACTTTATTATTAAACTATTAAAGTCTTAAGAACCCCTTATAGGAGTATATTATAATAGTATTCTTATTATTATAGACTAATTTATAAAATATACCTACTTTATCCTATATAAGGAATTAAGTAATACTAAAGAATATACCTATATATTTCTTAAATATATTATTACTAATTATAAAATACCTAAAGAAATTATATTAGATAGAAATAACATCTTTACTTCTAAATTTTAGAAGTTAATTATATTATAACTTAGTATTAAGTAAGTAATATCTATTACGTTTTACTTATAAACTAATAGATAAATAGAATAAATTAACTAAATCCTTAAAATATATCTCTATACTTATATTAATTATAACTAAGATAATTAAGTTATATTACTACTAATAGCTTAATTTACTTATAATAGTATAGTAGGAAAAAGTATTAAGGAATTATTATTCTACTTTAACTATAGATTTAAACCTACTATTTATAGAGAACCTTAAGTAAGTTTAGTTATAATTAGAGCTATTACCTTAGTATAATAAATTAAAGATATCTAGGAAAATATATAAAAAGAACTTAAATTTATATAATAATAAATAGTATAATTTAGTAACTAATAAAGGATTAAGGGATTAACTTTAAAAGAAAGAGATAACACCTACTTTATATAGTAAAATATTAAAATAAAATAACTAAATAATAAACTTAATTATAAAAAACTTAAACTTTTTAAAATCTTATAAGTTATCTTACTAGTTAACTATAAGCTTAAACTCCTAGAAATTATAAAATACTACTTAGTATTCTATATTTTACTTCTTAAGTTAGTACTATAAAGATTATAAATAAATAACCTTATTATTATAGAAGATAATAAACTAAAGTATAAAGTAGAGAAGCTATTAGACTATTAATATAGAGATAATAAATAGGAATACCTTATTAAATAGAAAAACTATAGATATAAAGATAATATATA
>NW_025544698.1:135035-195936 GCF_011800055.1 Colletotrichum gloeosporioides
ATAAATATAAGAAGAAATATAATAAAAATAAAGAGAAACTAAGAAATAAAGGATATAACTCTTATTAATATAGATATAACTAAAAGGATACTTTAGATTAATATAATAAAGAAATATATTTATTTAACTAAGAATATTAAAATATAACTAAAACTCCTTTAATAAGAAACTTAGAGTACTAAGATTTTAGTTAAGAATTAAATCTAAATCTAAAATACTAAAACTATTTATAAACTAAATTTCTAATATAGGAGATATTACTAGCTCCTTTTCTATAACCTCTTAACTTTTTTAAAATATTATCTTTTTCTATTTATATAAATAATTTAATTATACTATAAACTTATCTAATTTAGTTTATATAGTATATAAAGTAACTATTTTCTTTTTTAATACCTCCTCTTTAGTTATTTTAATATCTTCTAAATAAATAACTTTATTTAGTAAGTAATTAACTAAAATAAATTAGTATTAAATAGGAAATATAATAAAAATAAAAAACTTNTATAAGTATAAATAGTATCTACTACTATATTATAAAACTACTCTAAATAAGTATACTTACTATAAACTTTACTACTAGGAAGAAGCTTATAATACTTCCCTAAAGAATAATAATAAGAATAAGGTATATTAATAACTAAACTAAACTTAGTAATATATAAAGTATAATTATAATAATAAAAAGTAGAGGTAATACTTAATTTTAATTTCTAAATATAACTTAATATAATATTAGTATTATAAGTAAAATAAGAAGTATAATTAATAGATCCCTAATTTAAGACTAATAACCTACTTATATTAGGTCTTAAGGGTAAAACCTTTAGAGAGGGGACCTAATATTATAACCTATTATATATAAATAATAGTTAACTAACCTACTTAGGTATTAAGTAGTTAGGATAGAATATTTATACTATAGAATTAATAAGAATAATAAGGACTTACTTAGAATAGAAGAACTATAGAATAAGTTATATAATAATAAAAAATAAAGAAATAATTAATAAAGTATAAAAAGAAAATACTTAGTAATTAATTAATATTACTAACTAATTATAATTACTTATATACTTAAGTAATTACTTAAAAGTAAATAAAGGATACTATTTAGGACTTATATATAGTATAACTTAAGCCCTACTTAAGGTTAGATTTCTATAACTCTTTAGTAATTAACTTTATATTTATCCTTATAGATACTCTTAGCTTATCTTTACTATAAATTATTTATTAAATTTAAGACTAATTACCTTAGTTTTTAAAAACCTAATCTACTATAGCCTATAACCTACGACTTAGACTATAACTTAGTGTACTGTTAGAACGTGTCTATCCCCAGCTTCTATTAGCAGACCCTACTGTCGGATAGCTGACCGTAACAAGATGGTGAACTGAGACCTCGCTTTCACACCTACCAGCCCCCCCAGAATATGAACCACTGGCGGACTGAATATCAAAAGTTTCACAGTTTGAAATATACCTAAGGTTACTCTACATGTTGTAACAATGACGGCTCAAGAAGAACGCGCGCCCACACACCAAAACCGTTTCGTCCACGGGGACAAAGTATTACGACCATGAATTGCAAAATAATACGACATCCCTAAGTTCGCCGTACCCGGCCCCCGTTGACAGATATGCCCCATGGAACCGTAAGAAATGCATACAACCACTTTTCTATTGTCTGCCTATTGGAGAGGCGCTTGTACTATGTGTTTCGACTGTGAGTGTTGAGCTTGGTTCTCGAGAGGAATACATTCGGTCTCTGCCTATGGCCAGGGGTTGAGTTCCATGATCGCAACAATTCGGGGTCTCGTTGTCAACAATGGACCATTGGCTTTGCCGCCGCTACTACGGAAAGGACGGCCCTCACTGGTCGCGGTCCAGAACAACACGGACGTCTCAGTCTCCATGTGCGCGAGGATCAGTGAGTCGTCGGTTTCGACACCAGTGTAAGGCCTCCAGCCATCATAGGTCAAAAGCTGCCGCTGCTGTCGCTGTCTATGACGAAGCTGTGTCTTCTTCTCGCCGTCGATCTCTGGTAGCAGGTAGATAGATGTGTGAGCATTCGTTTGAAAGTATACTTGCAACTGGCCGGGAGTTGAGTACCACCGTGACTTATGCCAAGTCAGATGTTTGGATGAGGGGTGGCAAACTTCAGCGGCTGTGTAGAAGTGGTGTGTGCAAATTGACGATGTCGCTGGGGCGGATTGGTTGCGCATTGCATGGCAGTGGGTGGCCGAAAGGGCGAGTGCGTAACTTGGCGATTTGGACACGGCACTGGTGACGGTTTTCTTTCCAAGGTACTTAACCCTAAGGCAGGTAAGGTAAGGTAGGTACCTACCTTGGGCAGACTTGGCGCTTTCTATCTATGGCGATGCGAGAAAGTGAAGGCACGCGCCGGGGGTGGGTGCCTGGGGTGGCTACCTCCCCACACTGTGACCTTCACGCCTTCCCACCTTCCCACCTTCCCATTTTTCGTATCTAAAGACGCGCGGGAAGGCGCTGCTTGACTCAAACCCGAGCCTTCCTCGTGCTGAGTCTCAGCGGCTGCCACTGACATCTCCTTTGGGTCAGTGCCGGTGACGACACAAAACTTATCCGTACCCACCTTACCTCCCTTGCCCGACTGTAACCTCTCCAGCTCGGGAAAGCGAAAGCAAACACCACCCATGCAGCACCAACATCTGATTCGGTGCGCATCTTGTGGACACGTCGCTTTATATGTATCACACACAGCTCACTCGGGGCAGCTGGAGCATTTGCGGCTTATGCTTGTGTCTGCCACTTGCATCGCCATGCTGCACTGAGCAGGTTCCGGTGCAGATGCAGGTGCAGCAACGCCATGGAACAGTCCAACTCACAGTGGATCCTTCCTCAACCCGCCCACTACCTTACTTGCCCCACCACTTGCCCCACCACCCACCGACCGCATGGTGCATTGTGCATTCGCGTCTCCCGTTGCACCTGCCGTCGCATCTGCTCGTACCTGCTTTGAGGCAGCCAGCCACTCTACCTTACCTTTACCATACCTTCAGTCCATCCATTGTCAACACCGTGCCACTCCATCTCTCCCCCCGGCATATCCATCATCCCCAACGACCGCACCCTTCAATTTTTGGATCAGACTTCCTCGTCGCCTTTCTCGTTGTGTTACCGTTACCGATACCAGTACCCCTCATGGACCACGGAGAGCAGAAAATCCAGAGATTTCTCGAGTCGATCAAAGACGCTGTTTTTGGCGCCCAACAAATCTACCATCACCTTCGCACCCTCGAGGCCTCCCTCGTTGACAACCTGAAGCCTTGCGAGGTCCGACGACGCCTTCCAGACCACGTCGTCTCTTTCATTGTATCATGCCTGCCAGAAGCCCCGTTCACTGTCAACGGAATTCAGAACAGCCCCAAGCTCGCCAAGGCTGCACGAGACTGGAACCTCTCTAATTCCCACATTCTGTTTTATATTGCGTACGACTACACCATCCAGGGACAGCTGTTCTTCGCCAGCCTTCGCGACTTTGCTGCCGCTACGCCTGACGACTGGCACAGCTCCTTCCGGTTGCTGTAGGATTGCGCAGCCGAAAGACAGGCAGCTTACAAACGTCCCAGCCGACGAGGCCCCAAATCAAAGCTTTACGGCATTAGCTGCGCAGACGTCAAGTCTGCGACTGCCCTTCTTGCCCCATCCCCACCCAAACACACCGCTCCGTCGCCCACCCCCTCGCCATCCCAATCTCCACCTCCAGCACGCTCCTCATCGCCTCGAACCCCCGTTCGCACACGTTTGGTGCAAAAGTCAACTCCGACGCCCGAACAGTGCCGGCGTTATTCCCCCGGTCGCAAGCAGTCTCGAGCCTGTACTCCCCCACCCTTTTCAACATCGTCTGTCGGCTTCCCAGCATCATCCCGCCAGCCGCTTTGCCTGAAGCTTCCAACGCCGTCCTCTCTGACATCGTGTACGACGCCGTCTGTCGCCTCCCAATCATCACGCCAGCAATCCCCGCCACTTTTGTCGCAACAAAAGCAACAAGTGGACATAGACGTGGAGAACGAACGCGACGACGACGAGTTTGACTTGTCTCTTCGCGTTACCCCAGGAACAGGGTCGCATGCAGGTCAAGAAGGCAGTCACGACACCAGTGTCCCTGTGGCATACCAGAACGTGGACGAGAACAAGGACATCGAGAACGAGTGCAACGAGTACCACAACGACTACAACTACGAAGATTCTGGACCGGCCCCGTGCTGTTCACCCAGGGCCCCGCACACAGGCAATCTCACGATTGGTACAACTCGAGAAGAGAGCGAGGCACAAGAGTTCGAGAAGGCTTCCGAGAAGGCGTCCGAGGCTTTTTCTGCTGTCGACACACAGAATATGTCGGAGCGCGGCAGAAAGAAGAGACAACGTGTCGACCAGCCGGAAATCAAGCCTTTGGCACCGGCAGATGACCTGGCCGCCCTGTTGACGCCGGGGACGGGCGTTTCCTCAGATCTGCTTCACAAAACCCTCAGCTGCTTCTGTAACCTGGGCGCCCCAGATGTCTGTCTTGTTGATCCAACCCTAATCTTAGACATGGACGAAGGCCATCATGAGCGCGAGGAGATGATCGCTTTGGGCGTTTATTTCAGTAAAACAACGATACTGCCACTGGAGGTAGAAGAGAACTGCTGGGCCCTTGCTGTCATCAAGCGACGGAATTCGACCGTGACGCGAATCGAACTTTTCGATTCGACCCCGACTGCCAAATACCACAACCGTGCAAAAGCTCTAACGGACGCATTTTTGGATCATTACCTTCCAACAACACCAGCTTCTAGACGTCACTTATCGCCATGTGCGGTTCCAAAACACGCTGATGAAAAGGACTCCGGTGTCTTCACCTTCGCCCTCGTCTTACACCTCATGACGCAGACCACCCTGCCCCAGCAGTTGACAGTCTCGTTATGGAGGCCAGTCCTCGCCTCCAGTCTAGGCCACCAAACGATGGACTAGAAGTCGTTAGTTTCAGCTGAGCGAGAAGAGTCGCTCGCTATATGCCGCGCTTTCGAGAGTGCTCCGCCAGCAGATGCCGATTTGGTTGCCAGACTCGAGCACGCGGGACAGCTCATCCAGGCAGGGAAAGACTGGGGAACGTCGACGAGAGCTCGCGTCGAGGAGATCAAAAGGAATGCCCTCCAAATCCAGACAGAGGCCCGCCACGCGATAGACATCTTAGACGTTATAAGAGACAAGGCTTTTGGAGAAACGGACCGCGTTGACGATGAGATGGAATCCCACCGTCAAGTGGCAAACGTCGTGCCAATGACCAAAGGGCCTTCGATGGCGGATCTTGAGAGGGATTTCGAAACGGCTGAGCAGATGTCTGTCCGAGTTGAGACAACCACGGTTGGTCTTGGTTTGGTGTTGGAAGATGCCGAAAGGCTCGTGGCTGATGTGCAGAAGGGCCTTCAAGATGTGCAAAAGAAACTACACGAGTTAACGGCTTTTGGCGCAGGTGCTCTCTAAAGGGGCACGACATGTATATGACAAGCATATTTACTGTGGCTTGCATTATTGAGCAGGAATTGGGGCGCACAAAAGTTGGCATTTGTTATTAGTCTATGGTTGCACCTTAACGCTAGGTCTCCTTTATTGAAAGTAATGACATGAGGTTTGCATGCAGACTCCGTACTGTAGAATTCGATCTCCTATGGTGATGCTTGCAGTTGGTGTCAGTTCGTGGGTCTTGGTTCACAGCTCACAATCCGCCTACCAAAAAACGTGAGCTAAGAGACGTTGCATTTTGACATCAACTTGGTTCGTCCCTACGTCTGTTATTCGTTGTATCCACCCCTGTGGCTTTTTCCAAACAGTTAATCGACATCAAGACCAGCAATCTTCCAAGTTCAAGCTTTTCAACAGCCATCCCTCTTGTGATCCGACCAAAGTCCTTGTCGCGCTGCGTTTGAAGCAAATAAATGAAGCAAAGGTAGCTTGTGACAATAAATGCAATGGCAGAATCCACAAGCAGCCACGGTCTGGCAATTCTGGCCCGGAAACCTCTGGCTGCGCTGAATGTGGTGGCGGCGGACAGTCGAAAATGGCATCGCTGTATCGGAAGACACCGGCCCCACATGTGCCGGCCGTGCCGGATCGTAATGTGTCGCACCCGGCCCCACAGGCGATTTGACCCGTACCCGTCGCGGGGAATTTGTCGCATGGCCGGCCTGGAATGCAGTTCGATCCACGTCATTATACTGCTGATGTTGCTTTCCCGCGAAGGCTGATATCCGCCTCGATCCGCGAGAACCAGCAATTGACAGCTGCATTGAACGCCAGCGCAACCCTCGTGTGTTCTCTTTTCCAAGTATTACATAATGGCAGCGCCTCCGGGAAAGCTCTCCGGCCAACTTAATTCGCTGCAGATCTTTCGTGACCAACGCTCAAGATCTCCAAAGTATAGGGGTTTGCACGTTGACTCGTTGCAATTTTCCTCGTCAAGCCGGCCAGCCACGACGACGGCCGAATCGAACGAACTCAGTCTGCTGACGATGAAATCCAAGCCCTGCCCTGGCCACAGCGCTTTAAAGCGCACTCTCTCTCTCTCTCTCTATATATATATATATATATATATTCATTTTGGATGCGTGAAGGCGCTCATGCCGTAGTTAAATCTGTCAGAAGGCCTTTGGAGACTTGAACCCAGTTGATTGCGAAATATCCTGACGACGGCGAGCGTACGGACACAGATTGAAAACGAATATTTGTGCGAGTTCGTCAGCACCACAATTCCATCGCGACTGTTCCATCGTGGCATGACGGCCTTGTAAGCCTTTCGCAAAACAGCGACAGTCATCGGATGACTATCTGCGGGCGTCTGGCCACAAGGGTACGATTTTCATCGTGTGAATCGTGCGCAGATGATTGGATTGGATGAAAACTTATGGAAATGTAGCCTGTTGTAAGTCGGCCTTCAGGGCAAAGAACCTAAGTTCGTGAGGACTTCGGTAAGCTGTTGGACCACCTGAGTTGGGAGAGTCATACGGCAGTCAACAAGGTGCGCCTCCAGGCGGCAAACTGCGAAGAAGAAAAGTTAGAAGGGAAGAAAGATTCACCTGAGTTGGAAAGCCGTCTTGACTTTTTTTTGCGATACGCTTTGATAGACACAGTGATGGGAGATGGTTTCTAATTGGGAGAACTGAGCAGACCATGGCTTGTTTTGTACATTATTCCCATGACGAACAATTCAAGGGCACTTCCGCCCGGCTGAGCTGGATACAGCCGCCGAGGGAGGAAGTACATGTGTGTCAGCTAGGTCTTGACACAGAGTGTTCATGAACATGGAATCGGAAACCCATGTTTGGTGTGCCTTGGGGAAATGTTCAAAGGCGAGCGGCAGTGTGTGCGCGAGGTATTAATGGAACAATGAGCCCGGGGACCGACGAGGGAAAAGGAATACATCACTGAAAGGATCGCGAGATGACGTCGAAATTTGCAACATCCCCGCAAGAAAACTGGCCTGCGTTGCGCCTGGCGAAAACTACAGTTTGCACATGATCAATGGAGCATTTGCGCTTTCAAGCAATGTTCAAAAGGTGCTATTGCCACCACACGGATCGAAAGGTCCAGCGCATAGGTTTTTGGAAGTGGATGCGGTGGCGGATATCCCGGAGTCTGGTTCTAATGACCTCCGTTTTGGCTGATTCTGGGGATCCAAATAACCCCCTGTGCTTGGACGCCAGCTCCTGTGGTCACCCGATCCGCAATGCGGCTGTTGAGCGTACGCGAGCTGCTATGTCGCCATTGCCAATTCAGACCATAGATTTTGATTCATTCTACGACCGGAGATCAAATTATGCAGGTGCATGCTCAATCTGCTGATACACTTTATCCACCATCTTACAGCGCCTTCCATGCTTTACACAGGCTAGATTCGACTGCAAACCAAAAAAAAAAAACATCTGGCGCCTCGATCTCTGCACGGGGAGGAGAGTCCATCTGGTCAAACTAAGTTGCTGGCATGTATTCTTCAGTCAGATTACCGTACACAGGGTTTAAAGCTCTCACTAGTTTCCCACCAGCGTGTCATCCAGCGCTGCCCAAATGATCTCTCGCGAACCTTAGCATCATTGCAGACACCATCGTCTCCATAGTGTTGCCACTTAATATCATGTTGTCAATACTTGAGACTACCCATACAACTGTGGAGGCTGCGCTCCAGCCAGACCATAAGGTGTGAGTAATGGACAGGCCTCACATTTACATACCTCCTCCTTCAACATCAAGTTCGCATCTCCGTCACTCACATCTCCGTCGCATCACTATCGTCGCCGCCTTGCTCGCTCATCGCCACCGAACAATCGAAGAACTCAACCCACAAAGAACAGTACTGTCGCCCAGAAGAGCTGAAGTTCATGATCGGCCCCGATTAACCAGCGCAATCGTTCAATCAGGCAGCATGAACCATTTTTCAGCCAGCCGTTCGAGAAAGAAACAGTCATCTCACAAATCGTCAAACGTTCCAAGCGGGCTTGCACGGCAAGAATCCCGCCTTGTATTCATGGGGTTATTGTCTGTTCTTTCAGCTACCTCCTCACAGATCAAATCAGCATAGCGACACAAGCGATGGCGCGTCAACGTGTAGTGCTCCGCATAAATCAACTCTGTTAAAACACACAAAGCAGACCTCTCAGGGTCCCTCAATCGTGAGCTACCCACTCAAACATAAGTTATCGCGCCAACTGAACCAACATCGTTATATGGCTGTTTTCAAACTTCAGACGCTGAGATTTCTGCACTTCAGAGAGAATTAATCAGTGTAAAGCCTGAAGAGAGCCAGCCGGTGTGTCTCTGAATCTCCACAGCAGGCCTGCCATCTTCATCAACCCCGATGGACGAGCAATCCATACCAGCTATGGGCCATGATCAGATTTCCGACGCTCGGGACGAGTAACGAGCGCGGTCAAACATCATTGTTAAAGCTGCTTGTGAAGCTGTTCGCTCGTATGTGTCGGCCTCATCCCCAATCCGCTTCCACCGCCGACGACCAGTCGCAGCGATGAAATAAGTAGCCTTGCACACATATTTCATTTTGGTGATTGGCCGTACATGGATGGGTGGTTTGGACGGACTCCGGGTATCACACACAATCTTCCTATGCCGCACTGCACTAGCCGAAAGACAAATCCATAGTAAAAAACTCCAGTAAAGATGTCTGCCTACTGTACGGTATCTCTTTTGATTTTAGGCAGTCTTTTGTGGCTAATGAACAGCTATTTATTCATGAGCTTCAATGAGAACATTTGAATGTCAATTCTAAAGATTGGGAGTTTCAGACATTGAATAATACCCCGCGCACTATGCGACGGCCATAGTGCTGTCGCAATTTACGATAAGTCGGTGGTTCTGGGAGCAGTCTGTCAGTTGATGACGGTAATCGCACTGAGAGAGTGGGGCTCGGTTGCGGTTGTGGAAATAAACTGGCCGGCAGATAGAGTTTGGTGGCGGTTCTGTGTGAGGCTAGCTAGGAAACTTGTCTCGGTTTGATGCTGGTTAAATTGTCGAATTACCTCACAGGTATATCATGTCTATGATCACAAATTGCTGGAAAATGCCTCTCCCCGCCCTTCACCTTGAATGTTGGTCTATCAGTTAGAACATGTGTGATTGCACCGGTCATGGAGATTGTCTTCAGATGTACGGTACCTTCGATGTGTGTCACTTTGCTACTTAGAATCATACCTTAGGTGAATCGCCAGGCCTACGTGCCATTTCGAACGTCCGCCTACCCAGGTGATTCTCTCTTCTTTGCGCCTTTGCCTGACATCATGGTGTATCGAGACATTCGCATCACGCTCTTCGCTCGCTTCACTTTCTCCTCGTTCAGATAGAAACAGTACTCTCAGTATTGTGTTTTGTCCAGACTGTCAAGTTTGGCCAGAGCTGGACGAGTGGGAATCTTTCCAGCGAGAAACAACCAGCCTGTTGCTTTCACACAAGTCATCATTGATCTGTTCAGTTAGTGACATGAGTTTGCGTATGGAGGAGTGTTAGTCAGAGTTGGACAGCTTTACTTCCAAGCAAGGGACTTGTATGACAGTCATCTGAGATATCAGCGGGAAAGACAATGATGAGTTTGGAAGCAATACGACGACATTACCCACTTTCTGTCTTACTCCTTACAGGCTGAAGGCTAAGTGGTCGGAGGTGACGAAAGGAAAAGCAGGGACACGACACTGCCGATTCCATACCAAAAGAAGCATAACGATACCGCCCACGGTACTCCAACTCCCTGTCCATCATTATTCAGAAGATCCTTGGCTGGACGAGTAGTGATGTTGGCGCCTGCTTTGAAGCTATGCACCATGTCCACAAGTAGACTGTGCGTTTTGATAAAGAGCTTGGGAATAGGGAGCCATTAAACCCCTGGCTATCTTGCCCCATGGCTCGACCAGCTTAGCAACATCGTCGTGATCATCTTCCTCTGTGCCTGCAGCTGCTTGTTCTTTGTTAACCGCGAGAATCATCTGACGTGCTTGCTCTTGCCTTCGCCAATTTCATCGCTGCTACTGTCACGGGGGTCGTTATTGAAGGATTGGAAGCCGAGATCGTCCTCTTTTGGTCGCAGGATTTCTTCTCCGTCCTGTAAACGGTCAGACTTGAACCCTTCGTGCAGATGGCAGAGGTGGAGAGACGCGCACGCTTAGATCTGGAGGGCTTGTAGCTGGTATCGGGCAGGAAACGCTTGCGGCGAAGACCGGGAGCAAGACTGGCATCAAGACCGAATGAAGCGACAAGCGGCGAAGAGGGTCTGTGACGGCCCAGGAGGGCACTGCATGACGGCACTGCAGGGAGCACCAGGCTGCGCAGGTCTGCCGTAAAGATAGCTTGCTGCAGAGTTCAATCATGGAGCTTCCGCACTAAGGCAGAAGACTGATATCGATGTCTTATGCGTGGTCTGCAGTCCTATGGCTACCTCTGATGTCTTGGCAATTTCCCGCATCACGTTTTCCCGCTCATCTCTGTCGCCATCCGCGTCTTGTCTCCGTCTCTTTTGTGACAAACGCAGTTTCTCTTCTTCCTGGCCCTCCTCAGGCTTTCAATTTCAAGTCCGAGCTGCGGATATGCCTGCATGAGCGCGGTATCCGACTGTCTTGTGTTAGTGTCACTCAAGCGCCACGAATTTCTTCGCGCTAACTGCAACGTTTGCATTTCAAAGTTTCCGACATTTTCGTTATCTAAATTAGTCAATCACGAATCCCGGCACAGACATCTGCCTGCCTGATCGCCCAATAGACTGCCCCTGCGCGGCTGCTGGTCATCCCCTGTCCATGGCCTCTACTGTTCTTTCGTTCGAATTCATTCATGTTCCATGCATCATCCATGAACACCTCTCACTGCAAATTCATCTAGATTAACAGGCCCAGACTTGTCCTGTGAGCTCTAAATCTCATCGTTGTCACATTCCGTTCGTACATACGATTTTTCCGCATTCGCGCCGATGCTGGAAGCAATTCATTCCACACCGAGAGCTGTGGGACGAGCTTCCTTTCCCTTCAGGCTCACAAATATGCCCTCATCTCATTTACATGCTATGTATGCCTTCTCCCCACACAGTGTCGCCTCTCACCGTCTTTTCCATTGCACGTCCTGATCCGGCTTCACCATGAATGACAGATTGTACTGTACCCCAGGTATGTGACATCCTTCGACATTTAACTTCGCAGTCAACAGGTAAATCTATCCTACCATCACACTGTGGATCAAACTAGAGCATCTTACACCGCTAAAGTACACGCGCAACTTCACTACGAACGCAGCCCGCTCCACAACTCATCTCCACATATACACCCATATGGAAGTTCGCCCGCCGGACTGCCGTGAAGTTGCTAGACCTACTAGAATCACAAAGGCATCTCCAAGCCGAGGGTTCTAGTAATCAGCATGGGTCTTGACTGCTGCCCCGAACGCATCCCTACTTTCATGTTACATTCGCCCATACATATCCTTGCATGTGTTGTTGGCGAAGGATACGAAGGGAGGTCGCCAGCAGCTTGCTTTCGTACCTGTCGAGCAACGATTCCTCGTATTTCATCTTGCTGTCTTTCATACTGCCACCATCCAAGCGCTCACATCATCCGGCCATCTCGGTATATGATCTGTTCGATTTTCAGCTGCAAGTGTGCAGACTGAGTCTGCTGACTCGCCGCAACTGTCTGTGGATGGATAAAACAGTCGTCGGTATCGAGCGCTGGACGAACGGAGAGCCGCGAGTTAGATGATTTTGACTAAATTTGACCTTTTCGATACAGGAACATTGACCGTCCTCGGATTTCGCGACTCTTACAACTTCTGCAATCGCTGGAAGGTCGGCTCGAGCAGGGCTGTCAACTCCTGGTCTGTTGTTCTTGTCTGCTTTGGCTTAAAGCCATAGCACGTCGCTGTCGTGGTTCTCGCTGATTTGAGAACCAATCTCAATGCCACAGGTCTCAACTGCGACGTTTCTATGAACTATGCGACCAGGAGGCTGCTCGCATCTGGGAGACAGAGAGAATAGATTATGGAAAGACAACCTCCACCTCACGAAGCATTCATGCTATCTGTACGAAGCTCTGAATGCTGTCATACCTCCATGTATTTAGAACTTGATTTCTTTTCTCGCGCTCTTTCTCGTCTTCATAGTCGCCACCATACACTCTTAGCTTCTGAAGGAATAACGCCAATGACGCTTGTTTTGCTCGAGACCAAATATCTCCACCGATTGAGCCCCGGCAAGAATACAAACTATGCATTTCAATTCGCCCTAAAGTTTGCAACAGATTGAATGCTTAAAGCACAGATTTGACCCCAGCCGTAAATCAAAAACAAACCCAACAACGACTGGGTCATTTGGGCCTGATCGCGTGCCTGGTCTAAAAACGGCGCGGTGGAACGCAAGGTGACATTTATTGGTGAACAGCACAATTCTCTATGTCTTGTCTGTTCGAAATCCATGTCTAGGAGTAACTCTTTTCGATAATATGGCAGTATGTAGCGCCCACCTTGGTGAAAGTGATGATTTGTATGGATGAGAACTTGCTGGAGAGGCGTTGGGGACTGGAAGAGTGCAAGGCGGCCCAGAGCTCATAGGCTGCTGGGACGGTTGCCCTCTGGTGCCTCGACAGATGACAAGGGCTTGGATGGACAGTCCCATAGTTCATACTAATAGCTGGGCTGCCCCGTCATCGCGGTCTGCTCCGTTGCCTCAAGACGTCGTTCGTATTATTTCCTATGTAGGAGCAGATTTTCGTCACGGACAATTGCTATTTATTTCTTCCTATGATGAAGGTTTTCGTCTTTTTCTTCTCATTGATAGAGACGGCACTTTGCCCGACGGTTTCATTTCGGATTTCCTGAGAATTCTCGGAGACAAGCTCTACTTTGTTAGACGACTCTGTCTCGGACCCCCGGATGGCCACATTCCCTCCGCAAAGCATGGAGATGCATATGGCGACGAGCACAAAGTTCTTTGCTACAGATGTACACCTTCCTCCTATTTCAAAGGGTTTCTCATAGATTTTCTCGTTTTCTAGTGATCTGTCTTAGAGTGTGTTGTAATATCATTTGAAACTACTGCTTAGCATGGTTTCCCTAGCGGCTTTGGACGACAATAGTTGTAATAAAAATTTCACGGATATGCCGTCAATGCCATGAATTGTACAAGGAACCCACCCAGGTGTTATCTTTCATACACATCGCAAATTTGATCGACTGATGATGGGTGAAAACGGGACAAGCTGTACCAAATGTTCTAATACGTTTCAAAATACACTACTAGAAAGAAGATCAATTTGAGATTGTCGACGCCTCAGACACTGTCAAGATTTCAAAGGTTGACTTCCAAGTCCTCATGTCTCAGAATCATGTTTCACGTCATACGATGCTTTTTGAGGAGGTGGACCGCACCTGGTTTGCGTCTGGACTCTTTTGGCACTGACATCGGAGCTTAGCTGCCTTCATTATCCAATGCCTTCTTCATACAGTCTCGCTCGCGCTTGTGCCATCGCACGTGAGTCAGAATAACTCGTAGCACTTACTGATGCCCTTCCTGTGGATAAAAAGTGTATTACAGGTGAAAGGTCATTGCAGAAATGGGTCAAAAGAAGAGCCACTGCAATCTAGTTTTCATCATATGCTCCTGTACGCCGTTCGTATGTCGATACGTTGCTCCTTGTTAACATCCCGGTTCCATCTGGAACAACTTTAGCATGATCTTATGGACGGGAGAAGGGTGAATTTCCTAGGTGATTGCAGGGAAGATCGATGAGAGAATCGCGGATTCATTGGAGTCAGCACCGGCAACACGACAAGGCATTGTTCATTGCTTGCTTTACACTTTGATACCGGGGGTCAGTTCTTTCGGACGGGTCCCGCCGTATAGCCCAGTGGTGACATCGTTTAATTGATAGAGGATCACTGAAGACTCCGTACTTGGACTGTTTGGCTCGTTAGTTTCGTTGGCATGTGAAGGCGCGCTGCTATCGGGCTTCTTTTGTGCAGAGGAAGACGTGCTGACCTGTGGACTCTACGCTGACATATTCAAAATATCATTGTTTTCCTTCAAGTTCTTCAAATCGCCTCCTCGTTCATTACATGTGGGAGTTTGCAAAAAGCCATGAAGGGTTTGAGGGCTTCTAGAAAGTCACCACAGATACTGGAGTTACCAAACAGCTTGGACGAAGTTGTGCCATTGCCACTAGCTTGGTTTTCCTCTGCGGCCGCCTCTGTTCTGCATCACCCAGTCGCGTCAGTTCAACGGCATCCTGGAGCCTTAGAACCTCCGCACGAGTCGCAATCTCCGGTCTTCAGGGTTTCGTCCATTCCATTGTCCTTGGCAGAGGCTTCAGTGCTCGCCACGTCATCCTTCACACTGCGGATGCTCGTCTTCTTTTCACTGGTGTTCGATCGAATGGGGGAGGGCGTCTTCTATCGTCTTGTAGGGAAGTTCGAAAATGTGGTTCCGGGCAGCTGATGTTGTCTGTAGGTGGATTGGGATTCGTCGGTGAGGAGTCCTGAATGCAGTATTGACTGCCGGGATCTCCCCGCTTCTATACTTTGGTGGGCATATCCTCTCAGAAGGAGGCTTGAGTTCAATACCATGCTCGTCGTCAGCGTCGACGGCCACCTTTCGACTATGACTTTTCTCAGCCCTCGGCCGTAACTTCGGGTCGTTGGGATATGTAGGCTTGCTATCTGAACGTTTCTTGTTAAGCAAAGACTCGGCCTGAGCGGCAGCAGTAGCCTTACTGTTTTTGTGATCCCACGCCTGTCCGCGTCGTTGCTGGCGTGGACGATGATGTCTTTCATGACCACCTGGTCGCCGAGCTTGGTTTGAGGAGGGCCCACAGGTCCATGGACCTCCTCTAAGCTCTATCGTAGGAGCTAGACGGCCTTCACGGCCACGGCTTTTATGAGATCGCTGGAGAACGTGTTTTGGTGGGCCGGAAAGTCTTCCGTTGGGCTCTTCCCATGGAGAAGAAAGGGGTTGGCGGAAAGCCAGGTCTGCGAGGTAATGGGAGGTGATTCGAGCGAAATAAAAGATGAGGCGGGTGGCGACGGTTCTGGAGCGATATTCATTCGATGTTGCCGGCCTGTATGTGCAGGTTCTGACTGGGTGTTTTGGATGCACAAGCAATAGCCGTGAGGATATCTCGACGGTCTCGAATGACGTTCCTCTAGGCCACGTCTGGAAGGATCAGGTGAAGTCCTGTCAATACAACTGGTCAGCAAATTAACTGATACTTTGCGAATGATGGCTCGCCGAATATGGCGCAATTGATTTCGAGCGTGTGCGGAATTACAAGTGAGTCGAAATCGGAATTGGCATTGGCATTAGCATCAGCATTTGGATTCTGGGTTGCCATGTCGATAGTGCCAGGGGCGCGCGACTGGCAAAAACATAGAATGGCGGTGGAGTAGCGGCAAGGTGGAGATTGCACAGTAATTGATGCAATGTGATGTGATGCAATGCAAAAAGAAAGACAATATTCCACGCATGGCACGTGAAGCAAAGGTGGACGATAAGGTGAACACGGAAAAGGGGAAGATGATATGTTAGTATTATTTAGACATGGCAGACGTGGGCAGACGATGTGCAATTGCCTCTGTTATACTCGCGTGGTCCATCCATGGCCCAAAGAATTCGAGGCGTCCATGCTCAGGCCTTGATTTCAGGCCATCGTCAAGGAAATTCGTCAGCCAATGAATTCATGCCGCAACCTGCTGCTCCATCGTCTGATCCATGTCGCATAGTCCTACTGCTAGCTAATCTGCCACCTCGCAGCACCTAACAGCGTCTCTTGGCATACATATACCTTGATTCTGTCTCCATTTCCCGAGCAGCAGCGTAAAGCAGGAGCCACAGAGGTAGCGCAACTGTGCGTGGTTGGTCGCCGGCTGGCAGATTGCGGAACACGTATCGAGTGTCGCAAGGCGACGGGCGACGGGCGACGGGCGACGGAGTCGTCGAGATGCGGAACTGAAGCCGCCCGAGGTGACCAATATCGCTAGAGAAGTGGCGGCGGCCACGGAAACTGCAATGCATTGGCATGACGTTGTCGGGAGGTGGATTGTACGGCGGCGTGGCTGCGATCCGTCCCGCCGGGTTCTGGCGGGTTGCGGGATGTGGTGGGAGGACTATCTGTGTTAGCAGAGGCGATCGCAAGAGCAGGAAATAAGGGCGAAGCTGACGGGATTTGCGAGGATGCGAGGACACGTCCCGGCGGCGGCGATGGTACCCATTCCGTGATGGGAATGCGAGGTGGAAATGCCGGGAATGCAGACGATCCAGCGAACGATGCAAATTCGCCACCGACTAGGACATTGTCAGTCATGGCTGCTGGATGGTGGGTCTGCTCCTTCGCGGGCTTGGGCTTGATGCAGGTTGCTGGAGTTGGAGGTGCAACGATGATGGGACTTGAAGGAACACGGGGGCTACCTTTCTGAATTTCCAGGAACATCCATGCATCCGCCTCCCTAACGCGTGGATCGGTGGCGCAAAGTTCAGCTAATCATTGCCTTGGAGACCACCAAAAAAGGAAGGAAGGCACTGCGGAGGCTGGACCCTGCTCAGCAAAAGCCGGGCGACTGAACGGGCCCTCGCGGGAGGTGCACCCTCGTTGTTACCAAGCACCCCGGTCGTCTGAGGACGGACAGCAAGTTCGGCTCTCGATGCGTCCCATATGAAGTGTGAATCAATGCTGCGACCGATGTCCATGGGATCGTAGATAGCAACAGTGCTCGGTTCCCTCCATGCACCGAGACCACCTTCCTGACTGCGTACCTTATGATCTGTTGAACCCTCGCTGGCTCCCCAATTGATGGCTGAGGGTGCAAAACATGCGGCACTTGATTAGAATCATATGCGAAGGTTTCTCTGCTTATGTACCAATCATGGCAGTCATTCCTTCTGAACAAGTGACTCTGTCCTGGAGGCGGAAGGAAGCAGTGTGCATAATGATCTCAACAAGGATCCAGTGAAGGAAACTCCAAATCGAGGTGGCAAATCCCATTGACTGCTAGTATTTGGCATCCTCAAGAAGCCCCCCGGGCGATAGACGGACAACATTCGAACGAGCCCTTCCAGTGATTCTCGCAACGACAAATCTTCATCTGCGTCCGTGTCCTCGCAGGATGCCGAAGACCCAGGACTCAATCGCACTAGAGGTAGACGGAATGGTCGGGGCACCCATGAAATCGCCGAGATCGGGGCCACACAATCATCCCTCGATCAAGCCCACTGCATCGCGCGGTCCACCTCCCAATGCCATCCTCAAGGGGCGACAAGCTGGTCGAGGACTGCGGTTCGGGAAATCTTGTCGGTCTTGCTGGGGCTAGGGCCAGGAATAGGTCAGATTCATCTTGAACGGGGAAGGACGACGGCAAGGCACGTACTGTTTCCAGGCCAAAGTGCGGAGAGTAGAGACATATTTCTTGGGGAAGTCCGACTGATCCAATCCTTTTCAATCTAGCCGTATGGGAGCCTCGCAGACTGCGTATGGCCCTAAGCATTGCAAACTTCCGACCTTGTTCCAAGAGACCCCAACAACCTTTGGTCCTGTTTGTCGTGACGGCATCCATGGATGTCAACAAGTCCAACGGCGCTCTTGTGCCTCAAAGAAGGGGGGGGTTGAGGCTTGCGAGCCTACTGTGACGGTTGCTGGGCCAGCAGTGAGAGCATCATCGGCTCGGGAAGGGGTATTGATCGAGTGTTAATCGCATGCTTCTGTCAAGCGAACAGAGAGAGGACTTGAGGCTGTTGAACTTTAGGAAAAACTTCATGTGTATGGGCAGAGAATAGGACTGGTGATACAACGGGTTAGCTGCATCTTTTCGATGGACTGGGGAAAAGCGAAGGGTACGACATGAGGAGATAACTTGCCTTGTTGGAGGGAGCTTCCACGATCGCCATGACGATCGGTCTCTGGAAGTTCCACGGCCGGGTGCTTCGGAGGACTTGGGGACTTCGGCGGCATGTTAGAGAGGAAATCCCCCTTTTTGTCACAAGAGTGCGTCGAGTTGTTGCTTTGGGGAATGACGTGAAGTTGCTGGCCGACGATGGTGCTGAAATGGAGCGTTGAGGTGACGGTGAGTGCAGATCAGCAGGATGGTGCGGCGTCAGTCAAGTCGAGCGGGAGAAGCAGAGCGACAGGAAAAGTGAAGGATCAACCGCCGGAAACTGCGCAGAATTTACGTCAGACTGTCACTTTAGGGAAAGAAGGACGGGTTGGGTGCGCAGACGCAGGAGTTCCGGCAACATCCAGTCACGAGCTGGAAGGCACGCGGGACTGCCTGGATTTGGTAGGTACAAATCGGTAGCTTCAGTTCAGTAGGTGGTTAGGTACGTACCACACATGGATCACATTTTCCCGCTGTAAACCGACGCCTCCATTCCCTCTGTTGCAGGGTCCTGGACCACAGGACTCGTTCCCGTCCACGATCCATTTTCGACACAGCCAGTACCAAGCGCAGGAACAGCTGCTGCATTCATCATAATCATTGACCGCCTCGGCTTTGGGCAGCAATGCTCCAAGGCACTCATGGCTTGTTAGCGGCACAGTCTGCCGCGATATCAAACTCCCCACCGTCAACATCGAAACGCTGCGTGGCGGTCGCTTTGAGCTTAGTGACGGGCCAGAGTTGCCGACCGACCAGTCCTGACATCCGAGACGAACAGAATGCATTACGCTGCAATTTCTATCACCCATTGAAAATCTGAGAAAGACATGCTGAACACCAAGCGACACTGAAGCGCCCAGGCCGCAAACCAGCCCGTTTGTCGTTTATGGTTTGTGGTTTGGAGGAGTGGCTCGCAGACCTGTGGCTCGCAGACCTGTGGCTCGCAGACCTGTGGCTCGCAGGCTAGTGGTAAGGTAGCTGCACAGTCTACTTCGTGGTCCGTGTCAGAGAATATCACAGTTGACGCACAGACAATCTCTGGCAATGCCTATGACTAAGCGGAGGTGCCACAGCTCACGTTTGCCCACCAAAAAAACGTGAGCTCTGAGCCATCTCCCTAACGAAATCTCGTCCACCAAACCGCACGTCCCCCGTCCCGTTTTTCCCCGTACCGCACGTCCTCCCCCGGCCGCATCGCAATCTTCATTTGGTGTCACATTTGGCTCACGACATCTTCTTTTCGGCCCCCGAACAAAAACAGCGACGCTGCAGCCGACATGATAGGACCAGAAACAGAGCTAGCAACCACGACAACGAGGTAACTCGGAGTGCCACCTTGTGTTCACAAACATTCCGGCGGTGCGGATGATAAATTTCAGGTGCGCTTTGGAGCGTCACGGAATAATGCATCCTACACGCTGTTTGCACGTTTTCGCGCCTTTCCAGTCGCATGTGGCTGGTGGTTCTCAATAAATGAATGTGTGCTCCGGTGTCTTCTTATCAATGCGGGCCGTGCACATGGAGAATGCTCCGATTCCCCAAGGTCACATTTGTCGCGGTCCGGCAGAGTGGTGGGGGCGGGGCAAGGCAAGCTACGGTACCTAGGTAAGTAAGGCAAGGTGCAAGCTCAGGGTGGGAAGTCGCTCGCAGAGGTGAGTTGCATTCCACCTCGTCTCGTCGGGACTACCCTTCAAGGTGTTATTGGGCAGTGCTGAGAAGGAGTGGACAGACCTCACATTCTGCCCACCAAAAAACGTGAGGTACAAACCAACACAGCCGTTCCTGCCCTCCAAAAGCTGCCACTGCCTTCCAAAAGCTCCCACCTCCCAAAGGCGCCCACTTGAACTGTTCCCACCGCGGCGGGAGTTTTCGGACACTTCCACTCAGGACAGAACCGCACCTTCTTGTCCGACTACATCCTTCCATTGCTACCCATGGTACACTGACCTACCCCGCTCCCCGCCCGTCCGACGCCCTCTTCGTGGCGGGTTCCAATGTCGGACGTCGGCATGTCCGCCATCACCAATGCCCATACTCGTCTGCTGGCCTGGAAAGGGTTGTTGAGATTCCTTGCATGCTTTCGTCCCTTGACCTTGATACAAAACCTTCAATCTCACGTCCTGCAAGACGTGGCTTGGATGTCAGAGCCCATCGACCGCAGGATCTCGCCACGTCAATCTTGCGCACCTTCGTCAACGAGCCCCCTCACAACACATGCTGATAGCATGACCCACCTTGGAGATGTTCCCGCGGCTCCGCTCTGGACTACGATGTCGATGGCTCCAGGACGCTCTACATGGCATTCTCTTTGCCGTGTGTGCACGCATCTGGGGACAATTTTCGCTCTCTACCCGCAATCGCTGGGTGAGCTCCGTTCCACTTCAAGCATCATGGCCCGCCGTCACGACGTGGGACGCACAGCTGGACGACCCACGAGGCGACTCCACGACAAAGTTCTTTTCCAGATCATCTCCCGTCTCCTTGCTACTCGGTCGGCATACAGTTTTTCCAGCAGGTAAGCGCTGTCGTGTTTGTTCCATTTCTCGCCGCCGCTAACGCCACCAGCAGCCGTGCTCTGCCCGGTTCCGCGCAGAGACTTAGACACACTGACATAGGGGCCGACAGCCGAGCGGAAACGCAAGCAGCCTACGAGTTACCTCTCGCTGCGTTAGCCGACTAGCTCGCTCTTCTCAACGGTCTATTGAATCAACTGACTCTTCCTCAGGGCACCTCATATGGCCATCTACGACAATTCCAGCACCCATACGAAACCGGAGTTGCCGAGCACCTGTCCCAACTTGGCGGGCCCTTTCGATGCTGAGATATTTTCTCCCTTCATCCTTCGGATTTTATTCGTTTGGTTTTCATGACTGCCACCGTCATCATCGCTTCTACTACTGTTGTCGTCGCTGTCTTCTCTTCTGTCACCGTCGTCCTCCTCCTGCTCATCGTCTCTGCCGTCGTCCCTCGCGCCAAGACACATCATGTCCAGGTTTTTCGAATGCAATGAGTTGTCAACAGACCCTCCCGACAGATTTTGATCGTCTCGAAATGTACTGACTGGTATCAAGTGATTCTACCTTGCCTGATCATCGTCTCGTCCACACTGCGGCGTCGGCCCAATTTACAACTTGACCACACATGCGATCATGATGCGGAAATATCATTCCCCACCGTCCTCCGCCATTTTTCGTCCCGCTCGCTTGTCACTCACAATCTAGTATGGAATCAACTCCCCTCCTTGGTCATACCCGCCACTAATCGTCACCATCAGGCCTCCCCACCCCCGGTGACTCGGTCATGCAGACTACATCCGATTCAGCATGGACGCAAGCATCATCGTGCCGACGACCGATCAATAAGCCCTTGACAAAGGATTTGTCGTTCCATCGTCGGCAGACTTAAGCAGCGCGAGCTTCCGGCCGTCACGAGTAGTGCGATCCTCAATCACAGCCGCCGGCCCTTCTCGTATTGAAAATGAAGAAGATAATGATGGAGAAAGCCGATGACACATAGACCCAGAGGGTGTGCACTTCAGGTCAAGGCATCACAACAGTCGGCTGGCTTCTTTTCACTGCTTCCATAGCCCCACCATCCCGCTCTTCACGGCCGCCATTATTGCTGTCATCCCACTTTCCGATCCGCTCAGAAGGGTACCATCGTATCAATATTACTTCCTCTCCAAATCCGCAGCTTTGTTGCCAGGGCAAAATGCCCCAGCAATTGGAGACTTCAGCTCGATGTCGCCCTCATCCTACATCATACGCTGTCGCATCTATTGCCCATACTTCCCTGAGAAAGCCTTCTTCGTTGAGTTCGATATGGACCGTACCGGGAAGTCGGAACCCACAGGCGTGGGACTGTGTCCGGGTTCTGGTCATTCTTTTCGTCATGTTGGCGATGGTCGATCATGTCAAGGTGGGCGACATTGCGCCCTTGGATCTTTCCTTCGCCGGCTGTCGCTGGCCGTCACGGTCTTTGAGGTGATGCGAAGGGAATGAATGCAGGGAGAAGCACTGAGATTGATCGGATGCAACCTCATCTTCGTTGGCGTTCCGTAAGAACGTGCTCCAGGTCGTCTTCAGAGGTTTTGGGGTATTTGTAATGTTGGCAGACGTCTTCATTTCCAATTCCAACGATACCTCTCTTTGAGAGATACAGCTTGTTTGAATATAGCAGACCAATTCCTATCCAGCTGTGGTTCATGCGCCGGAGTTCTGCCTGTGGCTCGTCCGAATGGCCCTGTGGGGGAGGATTTGGATCCGGGCTCCAAGTGCGAACAATGTGAGGGCACCAGGATAGCCGGGGTTGCGCGTGCTTGTACGACCTTGGCTGCATCCAACCCATCCAAATCTCTCGAACACGGACGGAAAAAGCAAGTATGAAACTTTCTAAAGCACCTCATCAGCCAATTATCGTTGCAGCCATCTGCAAAGTGGCTCGGCAAAATATCAAGAAGCAGAAGAAATGCGACAACACTGAGACCATCCCCCGACCAGCCAATCATTGCGGTCGAAGTGAGCTCTTCTCCGGAGCTAAAAGACAACAGATCGCCCGTCTGCTCTGCGGGTGTAAAATCAGCCTTCTTTATTTCCTTTCTGAAATACGGCGCAATCATGGAGAAGAATGCCACCGATTTGCAAATTACACTGGCGCACTTCTGTTCCACGCTTCGGCGCAGTACGTCCCCGTTGACAGATGACGATGTACTCGAGCAGCTGCCGGAACTACGAAAATCCCTCCATCGGCTCCTTCAGAGTCTCCCGCCCGACAACAAACAGGATGCCTCAGGCGTTGCTGGAGTAAAGATGCCTACCATAAACGTCCAAGCCACTGCATCGGATCAGGACGCTGGGATGTTGGCAACGCTCGAGGAGCCTGCCACCGACTACACCCTCGGCTCTATTTCAAAGTGGATACAGGAGAAGTGCATCACACCAGCGGAGGACATGGAGATCTTTCACGTTCGGCAGAGAGTCCTCCTAGACCTAGACAGCATCGAAATCAAGCACGTAGACTATGACAGCGACGAGTGGGACGAAGCCAGTGACTCGGACTCGGACTCCGATGCCGACTCAGACGGTTCCAATGACACCGTTACCAGTCTCAGAATTGGATCCAACACCCCTTGCTCAGGCCTTCTGAGTGAAGAGGATCAGGGGAGCAGCAGCACCACATTTGACGACTTCAATGAAAAGTGGCCGTCTTTCGACGAATCGGGAATCGCGAGTCTGGACAAATACATCGAATTCCTCAAGGAGAAAGCCTTCAAAGACTGGAAACAAGATCACGGCGGAAGGGGGAGGAAAGACTACTTAGATTATATCGCAAAAAGGAATCTCACGGACGGTGAAGCCTTGGCGGTGGTCACCCATCCGGTTGTCGAGGAACTGGATTGCGAAGATAACTTGGTGGCGGATTACATGGCGGAACCAGAGTGGGAGACTGCAAGGATACCTCGACGAAGACAGGCTGGGCTCAAGGCTGGTCTCCGTAAACACTTTGGTCTGACTGATGGAAAAGCTCTTGACGAAAGCTTGAGGCGTATGCGGCCCAGCCTACGGAAGGTAGAAAAGGCGAGGAAGCGACGGATTGAGAAGACACGAAGGAAATGATGGTTGACCGCCGCAAACCCGTGAGAGAAGCAGTATTTCTTCCGCTGCTTTCTCCCGGTCGACGTGTTGGATGGCTGATGGGTGCATCGTGTGCGCTCGGCGCTGGTAAAAAGCACACGGGCACCTCCTTCCGTCACCTTCTCCCACAATCTCCCCTGGCCATGGGTTTGCGGAAAGGCCAAATTGGCAACCTTCTTGTTCCTGCCTGCCAATCAAGTCACAAGGCCAGAGTCGTACCTACCTTATGGTAGGAACTCCACTGATACTGCCTTCCTGGTAAAGCCCGGCTCACTGCGTATCTCCTTTCCGTCGCAAGTTGAGGCCCAATCCCCATCACAATCCCCATTCCCGTCCATCCTAAATTCCAACTCTCCCCAAACAACCTCTCCGATGTTTCTGCATACCCTTCTCCTTTACTTGCGCCAACATCGGAGCTGCCCCGGTCACGGACTTACAAGTCCAACTTTCCGCCGCATTGTCTTCAGTCTGCGAGGAGCGATGCGGACCAACAAGTTTTCTTCGAAGCCTTCCACAAATTTCGACAAGAACACCGCAGCCCCGGTCAATATGCCCCGCCCCTCGTCATAGTCAGAGCATGTGCAAACTGAAACTTCGAATTCAACGGGGTTGACAAGACTCCGTTCTTTTGCAAAATTTGGGCACTTCAGAACCGCCGACCACGGCTCACGCAGCTTCAAAGAACACTGCCGCTGCCCGGTCAAGATTAACCCCCCCTGGTCAAAGTTGGTAAGCCCCTAATTATTGCCCCAAATCAGGCCCCTCCGCGTTTGCTGAAACACATGCAGGAAGGATCTCATCATCCAGATATTCCCTTCGAATCCCCCCACCACCCTTGGGCCATCCATTCACGAAACCAATAAACACGTTCTACGTTTCACTGTTCAGAAACAATGCCTCTAATGCTGAGGATGGTCTGTTTCAGAACAGACGACACCCGACTTCAACCTCTCTGCCGCAACGAAGCGCGAGCGCTAGGAGATTTTCCTGCCTTTCGAAGATGGCTCGTTGTCTGAGCACCATACTTCCATGCGGCACTCCGGAGCTGTCTATTGCTTCGGTCAGGCCGGCTCTGATTTACGGCGGCGTGGAGAACATTTTTTTATTTCATTGCGTGTATGGGAGTCGGTATACTGGAGATCATTCTGTGACGTAGGCACACCATTCAACCATTCGATATTGCTGCTTGCTTCTGGATGTTTTACAGAAGGAATCCACTCACTTTGAGGCCTTGCAAACCCCGCTGATGAAGGTCCGCTTCCGACACTGCCTGCTGAGCAGACGACTACATCACCACGGCTGGGATGTTAATCAGCGAGTACCCAAGACTTCTCTGGCATGCTATCTCCTCTAGTCGGCGCTGTACTCACGGCTGGGAAAGCATGGAAGCTTTTGACGATCGACTGCTTCAACGGCCTGGTGATCTCCAGGACATCATCTTGCCGCTTGAGACCTTGAACACCGCGAAGAGTATCGGACTCAAAAGCCTTCGTCTGCATGCTCGTGCACCTCACCACATTGTCCCAGATCTTTTCTCGCTTTTTTTCTTTATCTTCCTGCACTTCTTTGGCTCGGTGCATTTGGATATGTTATCTATGACTTCTTCTCTTGTGTGCTATACGCCAGTGCAAGGGTAGGATTCCTTTGGGGCATGGTCCGAATATATTCCTGCAACAGGATACAACCCCAGCCTCTATCTACGGCCGCGACCTTGTTTACGATCATGGCGTATCCAGAAGACAGTTGCACGTCGTACAAGATCTCACTTCCACAACGCTGCAAAATGCCGAAGCTGTTGAAGGAGTGCGAGTAGTTACAAGGCGACGCAGACCTCCCATGAGTTGATCGCGCATGAGAAGCCAGTTGAGAATCCACCCGACATTAAGTCCATCGCCGGGCACGATACGTACCTAATACTATTGATCTAGCTCGGAGAGAAAAGGTTCAGAAGCATTCCAGTCGCCGTGGTGCTTAAAAGCTAATGTTTAAACCTTCCGTTTCTTCCTGTCCATCGTGTCCTCCTCGTCCTGCATAGTCATCGGTCTCATCTACACAAAAGGGAGCCTAGCTCCGCATGGTGACCTGGGCTGGACTTTGATAATCATCTGCTCTGTTTCTTGGCGATGTTGATGTCCAGCGGATTGCCCTATTTAAAATTTATTCCCTAGAGTGCGAACGTTCATCAGTCTCACAGCAGCATCGTTAGAAATTGCTGCGAGATGATGCGTAGATACTCCAAGAGCATGTCTTTCTAGTTACTTCTCTCCTCCATTTGGCTTCATACAGGACTCAAGGTCGTTGCTACAGACTTATGTTTGCAGGAGACATGTCACGCCGTCTCCCTTCCAACGGAAATTACCGAGCCATTTCCTCAACACCTCCCGATTCGAGCCCAAAATTTCTCTGGTCTGCAAATATCTCTGAATGCTTGCTCGGAGGCCGTCCGTGAAAACACACCAGGCGTCTTTCTGGGATTCTGCAGCCTGATCTGGCTCACAAACGTGTGCGACTTACGGGACAAGTACCTGCCCAGGCATATTGCACTAAGAAGCAACTCCTTCAGCAGCCATTGTTATTCCACTTCTCTAAAACAAGAATCTTTTACTGGATGGAAATGGCTGCTGGGTGTGACGAGTATGTGGCTCCTCCGCAGATCTCTGGGTGGCAATTTAGCACCCAAGCCCTTGTGCGAGATCATGAGTCAGGGCAAGACGCCTCAAAAGTAGTCTCTCATTTGACCCTGATCGTCTGAAATCTGTCAGTGAAGAAGGGTTTTGAATACTCTAGTGCTGTTAAGCCCCCTGCTCTCAACCTCTTCCACTATTAGCTTAATGTTCAGAACATCGTAGTGATGGTATCCTACGAATTAGGTTCGCCTTCCTGTGTGATGCAGGAATGGTTGGTAACCCCAGCTATGTGTTGAAAATCAACTAGAGGTGTTCTCAGTCATGATAAGCGGTCTCTCATCTGTATTGTTCTTGATCTTTCCTGTGCTGTATATTGATGATGGCCACAGCTATCGTCTGCCCTGGAAAATCGGGTCATCCATATCAGTAAGCCGTAGCCTTCCTCTCCACAGGCTCATCTTTTGTTTTCTCTCCCTAGCCTTGCAAGAATGCATCGATGGGTCTTACTTTCACCAGGCCGGGGCCGGCGTCTGTATCGCTCATTATTCTTTGACCACCGTGTTGACTCTCTCGATTCTCTCTTAAGCCAGCCTCCCAGGTATTCAGGGCCTCGTTTTTGCATTTGACAGTGACTATGGGTATTTCAATGAATGATTAACAACAGTAACTGCGAAAGAAATGCAAATTGGTGCTGCCTTTTCCATCACGGAACCTTAATCGCATCCACTCCAGCCTTCAGCACCCCTCGACGGCACATGAGTCTTGTACTTTTCTACTCTCCTGCTTCCAATCCTCAACTCGCGTTTTTCACCCCTCGATGCTTGTTCATCTCCGGTCTCTTTCCTCGGCTTGGCTTCAGATGATCCCGTGCGCCAGACCAGGGCCACAGCAAACATCATTCACAAACCATGCAGCATGCACGTCTGGCTTATTGGGCTGACATCACAGTTGTGGTTGGTCCTGGTTTCTCCTGTGCATCTGCCCCTTTTTTGACGCCAAGCTTGGGATGACTTGGAGCTGTAACTAACCGCTCGCAAGCATCTGAAAGACCTTAAGATCTCCAAAGAGTCGAATGACAGGTTAGTTAAACCGTCGGGAAACAACCCGGTCGTTCAGTGGCAGCAGGCTCAAGACCAACTGTTTGATGTTTGTGACCTTTGCATTCATAGAACCCATGCATCTGAAAGTGGACGGAACTTTAACTCAGGATAATGAAGATTCCCAAATACGGCTGTGATAGCCCAAGAGATATGTCGCCTTGGATCACAGACATTGCAGTATTCCCATTCATCGAAGCAAACTTCAACAGAAAAGTCAAAGGCTTGCCTAGGTCTCTCCATAGCAATCACTCGTGCCGGACGGTAAAATCTGGATATATTGTGACTGGATCGCAGGGCCCTGGAATGGGATCTCTAGGTGAGATCCCCGCATCCGAAATCTCTGCTTCCTTTCAGAGGCCATCTGGTAATTGCTTCCACCGTCCTTCCTTCCATGTCAGAATCCTCGCGTCACCCATGGCCGAGATATCAGTACCATCTGCCTTTAAGACGAAGACTCGTACTGCTTCACGAGCTACCTAAGTATCAGCACGCAAACCAGGTTGAAAAAACGCAAGTGATATTGGGTCTCACCTTGTCCATCATTTTGGCGTGCTCGCGTGTCTTCTTCGCCAGACCTTCGGTTTCTCTCGCTCTTTCGTGCGCTTCCTGTCTAGCAGCGAGGAGAGCGGTGAGGAAGTCGGAATTCTGAGCGCAAACCCGGTCGAAACTTCCGTCGTACATGCTGAGAAGCTCCTCAACAGCTGAGAGCTGCTTTTGGGCCTGCCGGTAGCAGTTGTCAGCGACACTGCGCGAAGGTTCGATGACGAAGGTGCGAGTTCTCACCGGCTGAGTAGATTTGTTCTTGCCGTCAAGGGCGGGCTTGCTGTTGTTAGGGATCTGAACGGCACATTAGTTAACCATTCATTCTGCAACAATATGATTTTGTAGCATACATTCATTGTAAGGTAGTTGGGAACTCTGATCGTTATGTTTGTGGGTGAGCTGGCGGTGGTAGAACTTGGGAAGGAAGGAGCAAAGCACCCGGAACTTGCCTTGCGATGGAACTTGACCACCACTGGCTGCCGAAGACTTTACCACAGTTGAAAGCGTTTTCTTACAAAACCCACGAGCTCCGTGCGCCCAAAGGTCAACCAAAACGCGGCATAAGTGTGCCTTCCCGTCAAAAGTTCTCGCTGTTATTGCCCAGTAGCCAGATGGATAGCGAACTCGGGATCTCAGCAAGGAATCCCCCCAAACCCAATGGGACACACAACAACCTCTGATATCCAACTCGGCAGGTGCGCGAACAATCTCGGCTTGATTGCTTCGTCACTTCGCAGACAATGCTTTTCTGTTTCTCCTCCTTCACTGCCAACAATGTCCGCTGAATTCTGCCATCAAATCCGTGAGATAGTTTTTAGCTTCACTCAACCCTTCAAAATACCTGCCCCCCCCCCCCCCCCCCCCCCCCCCCCCCCCCCCCCCCCCNTCCCCCCCCCCCCCAAAAAACCCCCCCCCCCCCCCCCCCCCCCGCTCTCCTATGCTCGCAAGTTCCTCTCCAGCAGCGTTGGGAATGGTGGCGCAGACAGCGCCCGATTAAATATGATCACTGCAACTGCCCCACGCAGCTTACTTTCACCACTTGTTCAACATCCATGGACGGTAACTGGGATAACCTGTCGTGATGAAGAACCGCCCGCCAGCTACTTAAAGGCGACCTTGCGAAACCGCCAGACTTCACTTTTTTGCAACTCGAAGTATAACTCCCCAAGAGCACTGGAATCGAAGTGATAGATCTGAAGAAGATTCACGCGTCTTATCATGTCATCTAGGTGGGGTCTATAGCTGATGGAACACTGAATGAAGAGATCAGTCGGCCAAGTTCACGTTACACTAGCAAGCACAGTAAACCCAGAATTCAACATGGTCCTCAATAAATGAAAACAAGGAGGGTTCTATCATTGCTCTGGCATGTCTACAACTATTTCCATCGTCGCCCCCTTTTCACTATCAGGTTACACCACACGGCGAGATAGCTAAAATCTGGGGCCCCAGCTCGTCAGAGAAAAGGCGACTACAGAAGTACCCTGAATTATCTATCCGAGATGGACCATCTGGTTAACTACTAGCTCCAGAGGTAAATATATGCAGTATGTGCTGAGCAGATTACTGTTTCTGCTAGATGTTCCCCTGACAGTTTGTCATCTCACTTAAAAGACTCTGCCTACATCTTCAGATATCTTAGGAATAGGCATATTGCTGTTCTGTGTCTTGGCCCCTCTGCTGCTACTTTTTTATGATGTCATTTCCAACAGTCCTCTAAGGTTCAGTAAGTCTTTGCGTGCATTAGATGTCATGGTAACACTGTAAACAGGCGACTGTTGGTGTATCTAGACTTGCTGGCCTAGGACCCTCGTCTTCGCCGCCTTGAAGATGTATCGCGGCGCAATAGAAAGGGTGCGTCACAACCTCTCTTTTTCTGCGGCACTGAAGGCTCGAAGTCTCAGCAGAAGCAAAGATGAATCGTAGTTTGACACCTTCAAAGAGTAAACGAAAGTACTGATGCTGGATTCGGCCATGTGCTTTGCGATAGATTGGAGCCGTTATCTGGATCGCATTGCGGAAGAAACTTGTTTCCTCTTGTTCTTCTCGCCTACAGTTTGTACGATGCTGCCTCCCAATGTTTCCCTGCGGTAAATGTGAAGGTACGCACTGTGTCTTCTGAGTAGACCGGTTGAGATGTGGCACCCGTGGACATGATTGGCTTAGCATCCGTTTCGCAGTCCGGCTTGCTTGGATGCAATTTCTCTTCTACGTTGGACGGGCTTCGAGTTTGGAGTGAATGCTTCCCCCATGTTAGTGGGAGACTTGTGGTGCTGGTGCATCCAAGGAATCATGCAACGCTCTTGCTCTTCCACTCCATCGACTTGAGTGACAGCTTGTCTCGACGTGGATCTTGGATCTTGGATCTAGTTAGATGGGTGTTCCCTGAGGTTTGTTTGCTCGAAGGCCGTGAAAGGGGAGTTTGGTCGACCAAGTGCGAGTGTGTGATTCTGGTCCACATCATCATTGACCTAGAATTACTCAGTACTAGGACGACTACCTACATAAGGCGAAGAAGACCTCGACGACTTGGTGGGATCACTGTCTTCAGCAGTGGTATCCAGTGGCGTCGGGTGCTGGGATTTTTCCCAGCAAAGCGCTCAGGGTGCGCTAAAACTACAGCGCATTATGCTGCAGGTGCCTAAGGTCCCTGCCACGCAAGGCGCTCGGGGCGGTCTGTGAGTGACAGCCTGTGCCGCCAGCGCTTCCGACTTTTTACCTACCTAGGTAGGGAACCCAGAAGGGTGTGCAAGTCCTTCAGTGGTGCTCACATTACCTTACAGTGTGAGGTACGCGTCAGGCTCGCGTCAAGTGCCGACGCGTCTGCCCATTTGCCGCTGCAACCTTCAGCACTCACGTCCAGCCACGCTTCCCTTCAACGCACTTTTTTGCTTCATTACATCTCTGCTCCAGCGAAGTCCGCCAACAGTTTGCATACTCACTCAATACGTTTGCCGATTTCTGTGCGCAGCTTCGCTCCAAGCTAGCCCCTTCCTGCTGAACTGGCCTCCATCATGCTTGTGCTCGTCGCGTGCTGACCGAAGCAGTCGTCGGCAACACTCTGTCCTGACCACGACCCCGACGCAATATTGCCCGAGTGTTTCGAGATTGCTTCATCTTCCATTGTCCGCAACGCTTCTATCGAAATGTTCCTGCTGAGTTCGCCTGCGACCAGCGCTCCTTGTTGAGCTGATGCGCCAACGTCAACTCGACTCTGCCGTGACAAAAACCGCATCGGGCTTGACCTTGATGCTTCCGTTGTGCGTTTCGAACCGTCAGAAGGAAAGCTTCACGCCTGGATGCCAAGCTACGTCCAACATATCGGGAGACGCAGCACGCCCGTTCCTTCCTGATGTCAATTTCGTCCGCGAAGCATCCATGGACAGACAACACCTGTCCCTCTCCCGCTGTGCCGGGTATCTGTCCCGATGTGGCCTGGCAAACTGCCCCCGGTGACGGACTCCCGCTTACTTACCGAGATCGCCTACTCGCATCCTGACACCGAAGAGGCTTTGGAACCGAGCTGTATCGAGCTTCTTTTCGCGTCTCGCGACTACATCCAGGTTATGGACACGTCGTCTTCGGCCCTAATGCTGTCCAGGAGCCTCGGAAGAAAATGCATCGCAGGTGAGTAGATACGCCTTCTCCCCTCTTTCTATATACACTTCGCTAACAAACTGGTCGCCTTTTCAGAGTTGATCCCCACCTCCATGCTGCGAGCGACCCCATCGAGATACGCATTTATTCCATCGAGCTGGAGAAGTAGCTTTGCAAAGCCATGTACGCCAGGCGTGATACCCAGAGCGAGGCAGATTGGACAAAGGAGGTCAGAATGCGGTATTGTCATGGGAATATTCGATGGAATGCATGCCGTGGCCGGCTCAAGGCATTTTGCGGCCGGACGTCGCGATTCTGGGGCATTTCTTGCAGTATACCCCCGCCCTCGCCACCGGCAACTGGAACACGGTTCATAGCAGACTTCGTCCCGTGACATCGATCTGCTACCGACGACAAAGCCCGAGAAGATCCGACGGCCCTCTTCGTCACTCTGTATGTTCTTCGCCGCCATGCCCGCACTCGTCGGGCTCGCCTTGTCTGGATGTGCTCCGCCTTCTATCAGGTCATGAATAAAGCGCGGAAACCTCTGTCTCTGCTCCTCCGTCTCCAATATGATACCGACGATCCGCGTCCAACTTCAGCTGCTTCTATCCCCATGGAGCTTATGCATTGGTTCGCCAGGCTTATAAAGGGGTTGTGGCTCACTCCTCCGCTCTTCCTCCTCTCAGGCCGGTCAGGGCTGCCTCTTGACTCTTCTTAGCGGTGATATCACTCTCGCCTAGCCTCTACGACAATGCATAAAGTCCAGGCATCTGCTCCGTCAACGTCTAATGTCGGTGCGAAAAGTTGAGAACTTCCGTTTTGTGAAGAATTCTTTTGTGAATACTTATATAACCAGGGATACATGAGAGGACCCCCATACTCCAACCACCCCCTACATATCTAGTAAACCACCCTCATTAACTACTGCCCTATCGAGCTATAGTACGGCCTTAAGTTCCGCTAATAGGCTCTCTTACTTTAGATAGTTTAATTAGTTTACTTTGTAGTATTAGTTATTAGTTATCTTATTATTTTTAAATACTTTAGTAATATCTTTAAACTTATTAAATATTTTAAGAAGAGATAGATTATAATAGTTATATTAGTAGAGGATAATATATACTAGTAGGTGATAGAAGAATAATACTTTTTTAAATCTATTATAGTTCTAAAGGAAAGGGTATTTATTTTAAAACTTATAGATATTATCCTCTTTTTCTCTAATAAGCTAGGTGAGGTTATTATTACTCTTAAGGTAGTGGTTATAGAGGTAGTGAATATAGTATTACTTTAGTATTTTAGTATAATAGGTTATAGTAGTGTGAAGAGGGAGATACCTGCCCCCTATATATAAGGCGATTTATGCTCTCTTTATATACCCCTATAGGTAGCTATAGAGGTTTCTCTAGCCTAGGCTATCCTGGCCCTCGAATATTTCCCCGTGAGAGTTATACGGCAGTTAACAAGGTGCGCCTCCAGGCGGCAAACTGCGAAGAAAAAGTTAGAAGGGAAGAAAGGGGTTGAGAACTTCACTATTGTGTTGACTGCAGCCCCTTTTCTCGCGGCCTGCGAGTTCTGCTTCATCACCTTCGCCATCCTGGACATCCTGGAATCGATCATTACCTCTCTAGTGCGACGGCGGCTCTGGGTTCTTCTTCCCGTCTTGATCTTTCAACAAAAGTCGTCACCTCTTTCCTGTGGAGCTGTTGTCAAGGCCTTGCGTCACCACAGACTGCTCATGTTTACCCCGGCGCCGACGTTCGGGAATGTGCGGTTGTGATCCTGGAGATCAAAGGCTGGGGACAGCTAGCTTTCTCCGCCGAGCTGTGGTCTTTCTTTCCACCCACGGTCGTGCCGCCGTCAGCTCAATCCATCTCGCGTGCCGCCTTCAGAGCCAATTGCACAAGAGATCAGGTTTCAACGCCACAGCTCGGGCGGATTGCCTGGGCTGACTGCTCTGACATCCGTGGGAGATCTGCGTAGAGGATGATATGCTTCTTCCTGTTTCTCCATGAATTCAGCCATGGCTCTCAGGGCGCAACGCCATCATCTTTGAAACGGACGGCGACGGTTAATATTGCTGCACTCAGAAGTCTGCTTGCACCGAAAACCACGTGGCTGGGAAATTGAACTTCCCTATTCCATCTTGCGGAAGACTGAGTCTGCAGAAAACGCTGCCGAATTGAGACTTGCTTCAGAGAGATGCTGGGATTCAAGAAAACTTGGCTCAAAAGAATATCATGCGCAGTCAGATGCTGCTCTTGTCTTACGACCTTACACAAAGCCCCTAACCCCGTACTTATCCATGATGCTGGCAACAACTGCGATATAGCTGCGATAATAGCTGCGATAATAGCTCCAGCAAGAGATCCGGTATGAGCCAGCGCCCTCGAGCAGTTGTTTCCCGGCTTCCCTCTTCGACCGCCGCCACGAAGACGTTGCCACGCGAGTTGCCGTCCGCCAGTGTACCCGCAGGTCGGTCAGCCTGCCGATTGTCGGCTGTCGTACCCCAGCAAAAAGGTGCCAAGGCAAGGCAGCGCCCAGCGAGAACCTGCTCTGTGTCTCGCTGGTCTCTACTCTGTGACTCACCTTGATCTCAAAGGTGTCGTTTCCATGCGAACCATGTATCTTCAACAGGCACCTTCTTGAGAACGTCCCAATTCGAGACAACGAGTTTATTGATGAAGCCACCGCCGAAGAGCATGGTGCTTACGCCTCGGACAATCTTTCGCCACGGAGACATACGTGGGGCGAATGTGAACCGGTGTTGAGGGCGTCACGATGCAAAGGTGGCAAATCGACCGGATCATAGGGCGCTGGTTCAATGCAGACGACCCTGGCCGGATCAATGTTCTTGTCCGATAGAACTCTAGTGAAGACGGTTCGGCATGGACGCAAAGTCCAAGAAGGATCCCAACTACGGCAGTATACCCCTCGTGGTTGGAAATGATACGCCAGCCAAGTCGATCACAGCGCTATCCTCGGCGACAATTTCGAACTGCAGCATATCATCCATATGAATTGTCGCTAAGTCTGCAGCAAGCGAGGGGGCGGCAGCGGCGGCGGACGCACGAAGTCGAGATGGCTTTGTTGCGGAAGGGCTCATCAGAACAGACGCTCAGGAGCGAGGCTTCCGTCAAACGACACAACTTGGCCTGCCCTATAAATACTGACAAAGTGTCCGAGGGCGTCGAAGGCATGTTCGGGTGAGGTTCTGGCCCACGGCGTACGGGCGTCTCAGAAGACGGCTTGAGGCTCCGAAACACATGTCGCAAGACACGGGTATGAAAGATGGACTGGCGCCGGTCATCGTGTTCGATCGGAGTTGGGAAGAGGTCGGCAGTGGACATGATGGACATGGCGACGTCAACACAGAAGGTTGGCGCGGAAGGGTGGCACCAAAACGAGTTTGCTTGATACTGGCAGGTTATTGGCCTGGCTAGCAACTACTTCACTGCCTGCCTTGCCTTGCCTTACCTTCCCTGCCCAGGGTACCTTTAGTTAGGCAGATCTTGTGCCGTAGTCTGACTGGACTATTCATGCATGCTGCTCGAAGTTGTTGACATGGAACCATTGGCAAGCTGGCCATGCCATCGTGCCCTGGTGACCCGTGCGATTCCTTCGGTCTGGGTCTGCATTGCCGAAGTCCCTCCGGCTCCGTCGGACTCACAAAGGCCTGTTGGTTGCTGATGTCCGACGTCGCAGTCACGAGGTACGCTGTTGGCGGGTTGCCTACATTCACCGGGCAACAGGCATGTCCACTCGTTGTCAACTCTCACGTCATGCGTGGGCGCAACCCATCCAGCTGCCTTGCATTCTCGGTATCCTAAAGTCTCGGTCTCTTGCCCATACGGTCCTCGCGTCGATTGTTGTCAGCCTTTCGCAGAGGTGGTATAGCTTTCTAAATATAAAGCTGTCTGCAGAGGTTTCATTGATAACTATCACTTCTTCTAATAATCCATAGACGAAGGTGATCCCCGGCCCACGACGTGGGCGCAGTCACGACGATCCCGCTCCTCGTCGTGACCGCTCTCGATTCTGGCCACCATATGAGGGGATACATTCTCCATCGAATATTGCCATGTCGATAACTACAGCGGTCGTTTATCGACACATCGTATTCGATACTTTGCTTTGGATGGATCAATGGTCGTTGACTAGGCACCGGGCCGCGTGGTCGCGAGGACAGTTCCTGCCCAGCAAGTGAAGAAGTGAGTGCTGGTTGAGGTCTGGTAAACCTCGCATCCTTCAACAACTTGTTAACTGCTCGATAGCATTCTTTCCACCGTTCTACGCCCTGCTTTTCTGCGCTATGCGAATCTCAATGCGCTTATGATTGCATGGCTGTCTCAGGGCTTGGTTTCCGTGACCCCGCTTCTTGATCCCATCGTCATGCTCACCTATAGCTTCATGCTGGGACTTTGACATCCAAAAATGCCCACTGGAAAATCAATCTTGGACAGTCCCTCCACGACGGTCTTTGGTCGTCGGTTCGCGCTGCCGATGATTTAGCCCAATCCAACTTCATTGCAGCTGTGACTGCAGCAGCTTGCTGCGTTGCCTCAGACCATAAACAGTCCCTGTGCTGCTGATCGCTATCGATAAGGATCGATATCGAGAAAGGCACATGCGCAGCGTTACGTCAGCGTTAGACTCCATCCATACATGAGCTCTAGCATTAGCTGACATGACCTATGCGACGATGCATTACTTGCTCACCTTGGTCACAGCCCATCATTTGTGACAAACAGGACCTGCAGCGCGAACACCGCCGTGGATTTGATGTTGTGGTACGTTGCCCCCCCCCACCCCATGGTGGAGCCACGGTCCGTACCTTACCACGTCAGGTGGAGGTGAGTAAGATAGACAGACGGCCGCTGATGTGGATTACGTAATGCTTCCAAGGTACAGATACTTCTCAGCTCCGGGCGCAGGCGCTGTGCGGCTCGCGCCAGCAGGGTCAACCCAGACAGGTACAGAGTAGCAAGAGAGAGTATGTCCCCACTTGAGCTGCTAAGACCTTGTTTAGACCATGACTACCTGATAAATGCTCCAGCAAACCGTCACGTTTTCCACAGTAGCAGCTGCATTCTTTTATCATTCTGCTCTACTGCCTGCGTAAAATAAAATTTAGTCCTAGCTAATAGTTAACTTTAAGGTTAGAGCAGCTCCCCCTATCTAAAAGTAGTAATAGAGATATTATTTTATAGTAGTGTAGGTAATATATAAATGAGAGGATAGGTTAATAGTTTAGTAATCTATAGTAATTAAGTAATTATAAACTATATTATTACTAAAGTAGAGTTAAAGATTATAGGGTTATATATATATATTAGTATAGCTAAGGTTAGGAGAGTTAGAACTATATAACTTAAGGCTATATATATTATTAAAAGATATAGAGTTAGAAGGTCTATTGCTCTAAATAGGTAATAATTACTATAAATAGTTAGAGGCTCTATATTATTAATACTTTTATACTAATTAATAATTATTTTAATATAGATTTTTATTAACTTACTAGCTATAATGCTTTACTAGAAATTTTATAAAATAGGTATAATTACTAAGGTTAATAGTAAATATATTTATTTCTTATAATAAAACTTTTTAAAGTAGATAGATTATAATAATATATTTTAGAGAAAAATATAGTTTATTATATTATAGCTTTAATTAATATAGCTTATAATCTACTTTACTTATAATATTATCTAAAGTTTAAGAGGTTTAGAAAGGTTTACTAATAATAAAGTAAGTATTAGAAGAGTTTATATATTCTATATAAAATATATAGAGGATCTTATTTTTTTTAAAGATCTTTTATATTAAAAGATTATGATTAATAGTACTTTAAAATCCTTCTCTAAAAGACTAAATACCTAGTTAGATAGATAAACCTTTAAGATATATTATAGAGAAGCTAATATTCTATTTTACTAACTTTAAAATAGAAACTTATTTAGAACTATTTTACTTTATATTTATTATATATATATATATATCTATTAGCTATTTAAAAGTTAGTAGTACTACTTAGGTGTTAACTATAACTCCTCTAGAATAGTTTATATATACTATTAGATTTATATATAAAGATAATATTTGTTTTAGTACTTATATATTAGATACTTTAGTTAGAAAGCCTTAAAGTAATTAATTTAAAATACTTAAAGAGTAAGAGTTAAAAGACTAACTTATTTAGAATATAAAGATAATAAAATACTTTTTTTATATAGGTAGTAAAACTAATAGCTATTAAATTTAAAGATAAATACCTAATTAGTATGGAGTTCTACTATTTAGGCTATATTATCTAGCTATCTAAGCTATCTAAGCTATATTAACTTTTCTAACTTAGTTTATTTAGCTAGAGCGTATATTTAACTTTATATAAGGGTTTATATACTAATAGAAATATATAGAATTTCTATACTATTTACTTTAACTAGTAGAGAATATAAGTTAAAATACCTATATAGTGTTTTTAGGATTACACCTATATATATAGTGAATTTCACTATAGTGTTTCTATACTAAGGCTATATTATAACTATAAACTTAATCTCTAGCTATAGAGAATAAAGTAAGTAGGTAAATAAGTAAGTAGTAAAGTAGTAAGATATACTAATAAGAGTGTTATTTATAATACTATTATTTTTATAGTATTATTTATAGTATAACTATTTATTACTATAAATATAAAGGTTCCTATAGCTAAAGTATTAAACTTAACTATTAAACTAAGGCTTTAGACTTATTCTTTATATTCTTTTTTTTTTATATAAATTATTATTACCTTTTTAGTTCTTCTAAATATAATAACGTTATATAAACTAAATAAAACTATACTAAGTAACTTAATTTATTAGATTAAATATAATTAGACGTTTTAAGTATAGTGACTTTCTCTATATTAATAAAAAACTTCTTTCTAAATTTACTTAGAAATATCTATTTAAATAGTTAATAAGAGTAGTATAGTAGAGTTATATAGTTTTAAGATAATATAGAGATAAGTAAAGTTATTAATAATAATATTAGTATTTATAATTACTTTATAAATTTCTTTAAGATAGCTAAAATAGCTTAAAGTAGGTTATAAAGAGTAAATATATTAAAAGTATAACTAATAGTAATTAAGCTTTCTATTAAAACTATATAGTAAAGTAGAGAATATTATAAGATAGATATCTGAATAGTAGAGAAGATAATATAAAATAAGTATATATTAAGGCCTCTAGCTGTTCATAGTGATTTTTACCTGCTTAGAGCGATAGACCCTCCTAACTTTACGCCTCTTAATAATACACATAGCCTTTAGTTATATAATTATAATCTCTAACCACATCCCTCTCCTAACTACAGCTGCACTTATATATACACATAACCTCATAATCTTTAACTTCACTTTAATAATAATATAGTTTATAATTACTTAATTACTTAATTACTAACTACTAAACTATTAACCTATCCTCTCTCTCACATATCACTTATGCTGCTATTAAACACTATCTCTATTACTACTTTGCTATCTGCTATTAGCTATACTATTATTAGTAACGCTCTCTCTATTTAGTATAAAGCGCACTTACTAATCCCTACTATACCTATACCTATACTTAGGCTTAGGCTACCTCTACCTTAGTATTATAGAAGGCTTATATAAAGAAAGGCTACTCTTTAGGATAGCTAGAGATATATATAGCCTCTATATAGNTATAGAGGGCTTATATAAAAAAAGGCTACTCTTTAGGATAGCTAGAGATATATATAGCCTTTATATAGAGGCGTTTAGAGCTATTATTTATTACCTTAATTATAGTATAAAGAGGATCCCCTTTAGGGGTATTTATAAGGGCTTTAGTTATTACTACTTTAATAATATACTACTAATTAGTAAAAGAGTACTTACTAAATTTAAAGGCTTTATTTAATATATAGATATTATCCTATATAGTGATACTTTTAGCTATTTATTTATAGAAAGGTATACTTTATAGGGGATTAGTGTTCTTATATATCTCTTATAGTATAGATATTATAAAGCTTTAGGACTTATTATAAGTTAATAAGGAAGAGGAAGAGGAAGAGGGATAAGTATAAAGCCTTATATATAGAGTTTTTATACTTCTAGCTATAAGAACCTCTTCTAATAACCTCTTTAGTTAAGAAGTTATCTCTTATATAGTGGTATTTATAGTACCTCGCTAGAAGGTTTAGTAAAGCTATCGCTAAGCTATAAGAGCCTTAGTAACCTATTTAGCCCTAATATGATTAGCCCTACTATATATAGCGCTACTAGCCCTATACTACGCAGCTAGTGCTATTACTATTCTACTAGTCTATTCAGCTAGGGTATGCATTTAATTTTGTATGGTAATATTTAGAGGGTTTACTTACTAGTAGGAATATATAAGGTTTCTATACTGTTTTCCTTAATTAGTAGAAGGTATAGGTTAAAGTGCCTATATAGTGTTTCTAGAATTATACCTACATATAGGGTGAATTTTGCTATAGTCTTTTTATAGGGGGGCTGCATTATAACTATAAACTTAAGTATATATTAAATATATTTTAAGTAATAGAGGAGATTAATAAAGATAGAGTTAGTTAGAAGAAGATATTTAACTTAGTTTATTATAATATTTAAAGTTTAATAGAGGAGTATAGAAGTAAAGAAGTTATTAAAGTTTAAAAGTTATATAGCTTAAAGGTTATTAGTAGAGATAAAGAGGTTTAGTTTAGTTTTTATAGTTAATAATAGTTAAATCTTATAACATAAGTCTAATAGCCTTTATAGAAGTCTTTATAACCTATTTAGTTCTAATATAATTAGCTTTACTATATATAGTATTATTAGCTTTATACTATATAGTTTATATTACTACTATTCTATTAGTCTATATAGCTAGAGTATTTATCTAACTTTATAATATTTAGAGAGGTTATTTATTAGTATTAATATATAGGTGTTCTATACTATTTTCTTTAATTAGTAGAAGGTATAAGTTAAAGTATTTATATAGTAATTATAGAATTATACCTATATATAAGATAAACTTCACTATAGTCTTTTTATAATAAGGCTATATTATAGCTATTAAGGTATATTACTATAAGTAACTATACTTAGTATATTTTTATAATAGAAATATAATATTTTTAAGATGTTAATAAATAAGTATAAAAGTTAAAAGGTAATATAGATACTATCTAAGTCTACTCTTAAAGAGATTATTAAAGTATATATAAAAGAGGTAGTATTAATCAAAATAAGGGTAGTATTTATTATAATAAAAGAGGGAAACTTCTCATTCTATTAATTTATATAATAAAGTTTCGTTTATTTAATACTAACTACTTATACTTAATATAGAAGAAATAGTAATAATAATAATAATCATAATAACAGTAATAATAATAATAATAATAATAGTAGTAATAATAGTAGTAATAAATAGCAGTAGTTATATATATAAAATTATTAAATTACTTACTTCCTTAAGATTAGTTCTAAGTAGAAAAATCTATTATATATATATATAATAGTCTTTTCCCTTATAAATATTTACTTAATTAGGTAATTTCCTAATTAAGTTACTACTATAATAAGTAATTAACTATAAGAACTTTATTATAAAGCTTTTTATTATAGCATTATCTTATTTAATTTAGATATTTTAGATCTATAGTATAATTATAGTTATAGTTTATAGATTTATTACAAGTTATTTATTTCTATTAATTTAGTTTGAAATCTTAACTTAATATTAAATATATTATTTATATAATACTACTATTAAATACTATCTCTATTACTACTTTGCTATCTACTATAGTAGCTTCTTTAGAAGTAAGTTATTACTATTATTATAGTCTTTTTATTTAATTAGGCTAGCTAACGCTTATAGTATACTTTATATTATCTATAAATAAAGTAGTATTCTAAGCTAATAAACTTAGTAATAGTATAGCTATTATTAGTAATACTCTTTCTATTTAGTATAAAGTATATTTACTAATTTCTATATAAAGTTTATATCCTCTTTACTATCTTTAAGTATTATAGAGAAGAAGTCCTACTTATTAAAGTAATTAAAGATATAATTAAACTTTATATTAATATTATCTAAAGTTTTCTTAATAAGAGGGATAATATTACTACTTATAGGGGCTCTTAAGAAACTTATTAATAAGAGTTCTGCTATTTAGGCAGTATAATAAATCTATTAGGGTAGTACCTACTTTTTCTAACTAATTAGATCACTTATATCTGCCTAACTCTAACTTTAACGCTATGCATACTGCATGCGTAGTAGTAATCTCCTCTTTTTTTGCACTCTACTGAAATGTCGTTTTTTAATATTAACTATAACGATAGACTTTATGATACTAGATAATACGCCCTATGCGCATAGCCTGCTTAGCGCCTAGAATCCCTTAATTTCGCCATTACTAATGCCTTCTATAGCCTTAGTTACTCCTACTTACCCTAACTTTGCTATAATACTAAACCCTTTATAAGGTAGGGTTAATAGGAAGCCTACTAAGTTAATTAACGCCCTTATAACCTATCTTAATAACTTCACTTATACTAATAGCTTTATAATTATATACTATAGTAGCTTAAACTTATATAATAGTAAAGCTATATAATATAACCTCCTCTATAACTATAATATAATATATTAGACGGTTAGTATAGGTTTATATAAGTTGTTAATAGGTAAGATTAGCTATAACTAGAAGGGTATTACTACTACCTATACTATTAATAACTATAAGTAGACTTAGAGACTTACTATTAACCTTAAGTATTACTAATATAGCTATAGCTTATCTCTCTACCCCTTAGCCTATATAACGCATTATAAGATAACTACTATATAGTAAGCTACCCTTACTAGCCTATCTAAGTATAAGGCTATTAAAAGCTATAAAGTAGCCTCTATAGTTTATAATATAGAGCTTAGCTTATATATTACTTAGAAGGATATTAATAACACTTAGTAATACTTATACTTAGCTAATCTTAATAGCTATATATCTATATAAGCCCTTTTCTATACTTTCTGCACTTAAGGCCTTAAATATTATATTCTATAGAGTAAGGCTAACCTTAATATCCTTAAAGCTCTCTTCTAGACCTACCCCTTCTATAAATATATATAGAAGTAGTTTCTTAAGGTTCTTAGCTTTAATAATATATATAAAACTAACTAATATAAGATACTACTATTCTAAATATAAGAATAAGATGTTTTTAGGTCTAAGATACCTACTAACTTATTTTAGATTACTAATACTATAAATATTAGTTCTCTCTATAACTATATATTTAGCTTTATCTCTATAAAGCGTAAGGAGGGCTATAACTTCCTAATTAAGGCCTTTAATAAGATATATACTGAGGTAAGTACTTATAAGCTTAGTATTATTATTACTAACTTTAAAGATACTCTGCACGCCTTAATTATAGAAGTCCTACCTACTACCTAGCTATAACTTTATATCTTCTATATTAACGCTAATGTTAATAAGTATATATATTATTGCTAATAGGGTGATAGTAGTACGCCTACTAATAAATATAACGTTAACTATAATAAGGAGGCTATTAAGGTAGAGACTGCTACTATTATTAAGGCTGCATAAAAGGCCTATAAAGCTAAAGTAGCTATACTTAATAACTCTTAAGCTTAAGCTTTAAATAAGGTAGGCTGCATTAATAGAGTATTAAGTAAGTATTAACTTAACACCCTTATTATTAACTATACCTCTATAGACTTTATAGAACTATAAGCATATATAATATATATTAATATAGAGGAGGACTTTAACACTACTTAAACTTACTTATAGGAAGAGTTTGCTAACTAAAAGCTTACTCTTAACTACCTCTAATTAACCTACTTCCCTCTATACTACTAATAAGCTTAATACTTTATTAGTAAATATAAGAACTATAGCGTTTACACTAACTCTCCTACTAAAACTATATATAAAGACCTTAAGTCCTATATTATTATTAAGTACTCTAACCTTCTTAGCATCTCTTAAGCAATTAATAAGATATTTTAGAATAAAGAGTAGATATATAGTAAGTATATAGTTAAAATAGAGAAGTATTTACGCTATAATTATCTCAGCTAATTATAGCTTATAAAGATTAGTAAGAAGCTAAGCTATAAAATACTTAAACTACTTACTTATTAGTATTATATTACCCTAACTACTAAGCTAGAAGATAGTAAGCTACCTCTATTAGATCTCTAGCCCTATTATAGCTACTTTACCTACTAGTTTAAGCTTCCTTATAGCTATAAGATCTTTAAGCTTAAGAAGGATAGTGAGAAGCTTATAATATATAATATTAACCTATATTAATAGCTTAACTAACCCCTTAACCTAGCTAATAAGCTTCTTTAAATTAAAGACCTTTAAATCGTTAACAGCTTATATAGTAGGCCTTATAACATAAAGCTACCTAGCGCAAAGAAGCTAAAAAAGGCTAGTAATACAGCACTATAGCCTATACGCTAGAGTATATACTATAATTAATTAGAGTTTAAGTATATTAACAATAATATAGATATTCTATAGATAGCACTAGCGATAGTACTAGCAGCACTAGTATAGAAGTAGCACTAAAGCATATATATAGCAGCTAAGGGATTATTAGCGCTATTATTAATAGCGCTAGGAAGGCTATAAGAGCGTTTAGGGAGCTAGGTTTATAGGGGATGTTATTATAGAGCTAAAAATATATATAGAGTAGTATAGTTAATAAGCGTAGCAGTCCTAATAGCTTTTTTACTAAAAAGTTAAAAACTAAGCTGGCTAAGATCTCTTAATTACTATAATAAAAATCGCAATATAAAAAGTTATAGAACTTTAAACTAAGTAATCTAATTAGTTAGAAAAAGTAGGTACTACCCTAATAGATTCTCTATACTGCCTAAATAGCAAAACTTATTAATAAAACTATTAAAATAATATACTTTTAGTTTTCTTTAAATTATTCTTTAAATAAGAGCTTTCTATTAAGTATATTAAAATTAAAGTTATTTTAAATATATTATATATTATTTATAGAGATAAAGGTACTACTTAACTTATACTTAGTAAATTTAAGTACTTTATATAGTATAGATATTATAAAGGAATTATTATAGGCTATAAAGAAAGAAGAGGAAGAGGGAAAAGTATAAAGCTCTACTTATAAAGTTTCTATACTTCTAGCTATAATAACCTCTTATAATAACCTCTTTAGTTAAGGAGTTATCTCTCTTATAGTAGTGTTTACCTTACTAGAAGGGTTAGTAAAGCTATTATTAAGTAGGCTATAAGAGCCTTAGTACCCTATTTAGCCTTAATATAATTAGCTTAACTATATATAGCACTACTAGCCTTATGCTATATAGCTAGCGCTATTACTATTCTATTAGTCTATTTAGCTAAAGTATATATTTAACTTTATATAGGTTTACTTACTAATAGAAATATATAGGGTTTCTATACTATTTTCCTTAACTAGTAGAGGGTATAGGTTAAAATACTTATATAGTGTTTCTAGAATTATACCTATATATAAGGTGAATCTTACTTTAGTTTTTTTATAGAGGGGCTAAATTATAACTATAAACTTAAACTTAAGATAGTATATAGTAGTATAATTATAATAGCTACTATATTATTAAAATATATTTCACCCTTAGTAATATAGTCTTTTACTTTTATAATATCCTTTAGTTAAATTTATCCTTTATTTATAAAGTCTTAGGAAATAGCTTTCTATTTCTTTAAGAGTACCTTAATCTTAATTATTTTTTAAGTCTTTTAATAACTCTTAAAACTAATTAGTAAGATATTTTTTTAGTTACTATAAATTTAATTCTTATATAATCCTTAAGAGATATAATATATTAGGAGGATTACTTTTTATTAATAAATTTCTAATAAAAGTACTTTTTAACTTCCTAAGAAGTATTTCTAACCTCCTAAAGACTTTTTATTTTTCGATTTTAATCTTTTAGATTTATATCTTTTAAAATAAAATTTTAGATTATTTATTATACTTAATTAGGAGTAATTTAAACTTTAATAGTTTATAAGAAGTTTTTATTATAAAGGTGTTTTTGAATATTAGTAATCTTATAAGTTGATACTTAATAACAATAGTTAGTTATTTAATTATAGAAATCTATTAAACTAATATCTAAATAAGTAACTTTATATAGAATAACTAAATAGTTCTCTCTTATAATAATCTTTATAACTAACTTACTTCTTATAAACTAAGATTTGAGTAATCTAATTACTATTAAAAAGAAAAATAATCTATTATTCTTAGTATTTAAAGTGATTTAATTTATAAGGGTTTATAATTTTAAAATTAGATCTATACTTTAGCTTAATTTAGAAGTATCTAAAATATTCTATTTAAGAAGGAGTAGTGATTTATATATTAAGATAAATTTAAATAAAGAGATATCTTTATCTATCTTATTTTAGACCTAAAATTTAATTATATTTATAACTTTCTTAATAATACTTATAAATAACTAACTTTAGATATATTTTAAAAGTTACTCTTTAATTTTTATATTATTTTATACTTTAATAACTATAATACTTTATTATTTAATTAATATTCTATATTTAACTTAAAATAAGAGGTCCTTAAAAGTAGTAAGTATTAGTTTAATTAGTTTAAGAGGAAGTTAAGTTTATATTAAGTTTATAGTTATAACATAGCCCCCCCACAAAAAGACTATAGCAAAATTCACCCTATACGTAAGCATAATTCTAGAAACACTATATAGGTATTTTAACCTATACCTTCTACTAATTAAGGAAAACAGTATAGAAACCCTATATATTCCTACTAGCAGGCAAACCCTCGCATAAAGTTAAATACACGCCCTAGCTAAATAGACTAGTAGAATAGTAATAGCACCAGCTGCGCAGTATAAGGCCAGTAGCACCACACGTAATAGGGCTAATTACATTAAGGCTAAACAGGTTATTAAAGCTCTTATAGCTTAGTAATAGCTTCACTAAACCTTTTAGTAAGGTAAACACTACTATATAAGAGATAACTCCTTAACTAAAAAGGTTATTAGAAGAGGTTCTCACAACTAGAAGTATAAAAACTCTACTACTACGCGTAAAGCCTTATACCTATCCCTCTTCCTCTTCCTCTTTAACCTATAATAAATCCTAAAGCTTCATAATATCTACACTACAAAAGATATATAAGAACACTAATCCCCTATAAAGTATACCTTTCTATAAGTAAATAGCTAAAGGTATCACTATATAGAATAATATCTATACACTAAATAAAACCCTTAAATTCAGTAAGTACTCTTTCACTAATTAGTAGTATATTATTAGGATAATAATAGCTAAAGCCCTTATAAATACCCCTAAAGGGGACCCTCTCTATACTATAATTAAGGCAATAAATAATAGCTCTAAACGCCTCTATATAGAGGTTACATATATCTCTAGCCATCCTAAAGAGTAGCCCTTCTTCGCGCAAGCCCTCTGTAATACTAAAGCAAAGGCAGCCTAGGCCTAAGCACAGGCATAAGCATAATAAGGATCAATAAGTACACCTTACGCTAACTAACAGAGAGAGCGTTACTAACGACAGCACAGCTGCTGCAAAGGCGTCAGCCAGCCTAATCGAACAAGAAAACTAATAGCAGACAGCAAAGCAGTAATAAAGATAGTATTAGCAGCATAAGTGATGCGCAAGAGAGAGGATAGGTCGACAGTTTAGTAGTCTGCAGTAATTAAGTAATTAAGTAATTACAAACCACATTATTATTAAAGTGAAGTTAAAAATCGTGAGGTTATCTAGTGTGACATATATATATAAGTGCAGCTGTAGTTAGGAGAAGTAGTTAGAGACTTAGGAGGTCGTCAGGGATCATATAACTAAAGGCTATATATATTGTCAAGAGGCGCAGAGTTAGGAGGTCTATCGCTCTAAGCAGGTAAAAATCACTATGAACAGCTAGAGGCCGTTAAGTTTATATTAATATATAGGAATAATAGAAACTTACTTAACTTTATTTTTATTAATAACTTATTATTAATATGTATTTATTACTTTTTTTAGTTACCTTTATAAGCTCTATCTTCTATCTATTTTATAATCTCTTTATTATAAATATTTTATTTCTCTTTATTAAACTAGTTAATATAATCCTTAAAATAAAAGATATTTGTTTTTAGGACTTCGAAAATTAAGTATATTAAATATATTAAGATTAGTAAACTCCTAAGTATTATAAATAATATAAGTAACTTTTAAATAATTAAAGTAAATTAACTACTCCTTATAAATCTTTAGTTTAATTTATATAACTTTAAAACAAAAATCTATCTTAGAAACTTTTCTAAAAAAGTAAGATATCTTATAAGGTATAGATAATAGTTATATTATATATATGAATAGATATATCAAAAAAGAAGAGAGAGATTTATTTATTCCATAAGATATTTTAGTAGTAATAAAGGAATAAATTAAAGTTTTAATAAATTAAGTTTATAATTACTAAGAGTTAGTAATTAGAGGAGATAAAAAGGTTTATGAAAAAGTATATATTATTTAAGAAGAAGTTACCTTTATAAGTATCCTTAAATTATAAGTTTATAAGGCCTATATTAGTTCTATAATCTACTCCCTTAGTAAGTCTTACTGAGAGGGCTATATAAAGTAAAGAGCGTATTATAAGATAAACTACTATAATAACTATATTAAGATTTAATTAGATAACTTTAGATAGAACTACTTTACTTATATAGATTAATATCTATAGGCTATTAAAAAGACTTTAATAAGTTTAAAATTAACTTAATAAATTAATTTAGTTTTAAAACTACTTAGAGGTAAATCTTTTATATTACTATTCCTATTTATACTTTATTTTCTATACTCCTATAAGTTTTCAGAGGGGAAGCTCCCTCTTCTATAAGCTAAAAAAAGTAAAGCTAAGCTGGAATTAAGTATTAAAACCTTTTATAATTAACTTTCAAATTAATAGCTCTCTTATTTAATAAAATAAAAATAGTATAACTAGAAAATCTCTATAAGAAGGATTACTTATTCTATCTTAGTTATATAGAATTACTACTTAGCTTTAATCTATTTAGTAAAAGTTAATAATAAAAACTTTAAACCTATCTTTTATAAACTATACAGTTAGTACTAAGATATTAACTATATAGATTATAATTTTAAAGAAAGTTACTACTTTTAAATAGTATTTAATAAAAGAAATAACTTAACTTAATATTTTTAAAGATATTACTCCTATAGATTATAGAATAATAAGCTTTTTATCTCTTAAATAATTATTATTTTATTATAATAAGAAAGTAAGCTTAACTAAGAAACTACTATTAGTTTATTACTTATCTTAAGAATTAAGATAGTTATAAAGTAATAAAAATTCAAGTTACTAAGATCTTTAAGTAGAATATTAAGTAGCCTTAATCTATACCTATTAGAGTCTTATAAGGCTAAGATAACTTTAATTAAATTTAACTTTCTTATAGATTTATAGAAGAGGGAAGTCCTATACTAAATAATAAAGTATTTAATTAAGCTTTTACTTCTTAAGTTTTAGCTTTTAGTAAGTAGAAGTATATAGAATAAGTCTATATATCTTAGCTATATAACTTAATTTAATTTAATAATATAACTAAAAATAATTACTTACTCTAAAGTCTCTTTTTAAAAAAGTCTATTCTACTATATAAAATATTAATTATACTCTAACTATTAGAAAAAGATTTTTATCTTCTTAAATCTATTTTAAGAGTTAATTAAATTTACTATAAAAAGCTATTAAAGAAGGAAATATTTTATATAATTAAATTAAATAAAAGAAAACTTAGATATTAAAATAGAAGAAGAGAGCTTTCTAAAATTAATTCTAAAGCTAACTCTTCTAAAAAGTAACTACTAGTTAGCTATATTTCTTAATAATAAGAACTAGATATCTATAGAAATTAAGTACTTATTAATAAACTTATCTTATATAAACTTTATAGCTTAATCTATTAATAAAATAACTCAATAAGATTTAATTTAAGTATAGAGAAGAGTTTATTAGAAGAATATATATTTTTATAAATAACTTAAAAAGGAGTTATTTATATACTTATTCCTATTAACTTTATAGATTTTACTAAAACTTTAAAAGAAAGAGCTTAATAAATTAATTAGGTTTCTAAATATAATAGAATTATTTAAACCTAAAACTATCTAGAGAACTTTTTAATTTAAGTTACTATCTCTATAACTATAAACTAAATAGCTCTAATTTTTATTATATTATAGCTAATCTTAAAGATTACTATTAATACTATAAAAGAGTATATAATTAAAGTGATATTATTAGGGGTAGGAATATTATATAATATAGCAAAAGGGGGAAACTGTTCGTTTTATTAGTTATTATAATAAAATTCCTAATAATTAAGAATAACTATTTATAGCCAGTATAAATAGTTATTATTAATATAAAAGAAATAATACTAATAATAGTAATAATAGGTAAAAAGTAGTAATAATAGTAATAGTTAAATAGATAAAACTGTTGAATAGCTTGCTTCCTTAAAATCTATTTTAAGTGGAAAAATCTATTATATATATAATACATTTTTTCCTCATAAACCTTTACTTAGTTAAGTAATTACTTAATTAAGTAATTACTATAATAGGTAATTAGCTAAAAAAACCTTACTATAAAGTTAGTTATTACAGCTTTATTTAGTCTGATTTAGATATTCTAGATCTATAGTATTATTATAGTTATAGTTTATAGATTTATTACAGATTATTAGTTTCTATTATTTTAGTTTCAAATCTTAACTTAATATTAACTTTTATTAATTATAACTATATTATTAACTTTAGGGAATTATTATTTCGTTAATATATACTTTTTATAGTAACTAACCTAATATATAGTTTTTATTCGTTTTAGATAANTAATATATACTTTTTATAGTAACTAACTTAATATATAGTTTTTATTCGTTCTAGCTAATTATAGGAATTACTATAATAGGTAATTTATATAATTATACTTTTTGTTCTAATTAGATAAAGTTATAGTTACTTTATTCCTTTTAGTTATATTAATATGTAATTATTAGTTACAAGGATAGTTATTTAATCATTAAGTATAGTTTTACTAGTTATACTAGTATTAGTAATCTTAGCCTTATATCCCTTTTATAGCGCTAGTTATATTTTGTTTTACTTAAATTCTCCTTTAGGGGGTACTTAGTTAGGACTTAGTAGTTTTAGAAATACAGAATATTTAATAACTACTCACTTATATAAAGTATTATTAATATTAGTATAGAGTTTAGTTTAATAAGCTATTAATATATCTTAGGTTATAATATTCTAATTTCTATAACTACTTAAATAATAAGAATAATAGCTAAAAGTAACTTAAAGTTATATTTTATTAAGGTATATTATATATTTATCTAGATTAATAACTATAGACTTATAAGAATTATAATAGCTATAGATTTCTTACTTCTTAGTGTTCTATTTACTATTTCTACTAAACTCACTTTTAAATATTCTTAATACTTTATTATAGCTATAATCAAAATAAGAGATTATAGGGATAGTAAATTTAGAAAGATAAATATCTTCGTTAGTTTTATATACTTAGGTTCCTTATACTAAATATAATAATATCTTTCTAAATAGGAAAATTATTTGAAAGCTATCTATAATATTTTTAAAGTTACTAAGAAGTAACTTAAGATTAATTAAAACCTTAATAGTACTTATAATAAAGTTTAGATTTATATTGTTAATATTATTATAAACTATAAAAAGAATACCTCTTTATATTTTAAAAAAAGAAATTAATTTTATTATTTAAGAAGAAACTACTTATAAAACTAATTAATACTCTACTTTTATCTTACCTTTAGCTATACTTAGTATTATAGGAATTATTACTAAAGTAGTAGTTACTCTAATTATAGAAACTATTTATATTTACCTTTTTAAAAATACTAAGGATTCGTAATATTCTCCTAATATTCTAAAAAAACTAAATATTTTCAAACTTAATTTAGAGAGATCTTAAGTATAATTAAAACTTAATTTATATCTATATAATATATAAATACAAAGATAAGAAAGTTTATTTAGTTAATAATTTACCTTTAAAAAGATCTATTTCTTATAATAAAAAAAATAAAAAAAGAAGTTTAATTTAAGAAGTAGAAGGTTATTATTAGTTTTCTAGCTCTCTTCTTACTACCTTTATATATTTATAATTAATATAGTTTAATTAAAGTATTAACTTTATTTTTAAGGAGGGTTTAAAACTTTAAGTTACTTAGTTATATCCTTTACTAATAGTAATTAAAATACTTAAATATACTCTTTAAACTAAAGAGTATAAATATATAATTTTATAGAATATAGATATACTAGCTTTTATATAGCTTTACTATAAAAAATCAAAACTATCTTATATATCACTTAGTAAAAGAAAGGGAATTATATCTTAGAGAGTTTATAAGGTAAAAGTACTACTATACTTAGATTATAAGTTATATATAGAGTTTTTAAAGAATTTTATAAATTAGATATAAACTTTTAGTTTCTTACTACTAAAAAGAATAGTAATATTAAGCTAGTTAACTTATATATAAAACTTAATAAGATTAATATAAAGGATATTTTTATTTCTTTAAGTACTAATAAACTCTTAAAAGATTTTATTAATTATAAAATTATAGATTTTTTAGTTCTATTTTCTAAATATAAGTAAGTCTTATTTAATAAATTAACCTAAGATCTAACTATATTTACGATACTTTTAAAGCTATTAAGAATATATATTTTAATTTAAAAAGTAATATATTCTATTATTTAACTTATAAAAGTTATAATATAAATTCTTTATAACTTTATTTTAAATATTCACTAACCTTTTTTTAATTATATTATTATTAGAAAGCTTAGAACAATATATAATAATAGTAAGTATATACTTAAATATCTAGAAATATACTTATATATTTTAAAGTATTTTATGAATTTAAATACAGTTCTTTAGAACCTTAAACTTATCAGTACTATAATCTTCTTTTAGAAATTTTAGATTAACTAGTTTACTATTAACCTCCTTAGTTATATAATAGAGAGTAAGAAATATATATTTAATTAAAATAAAGTAATTAAAATCCTTAAACAAGAAAAGTAGTATAATATTATAGTTATTAAAAGCCTTGTTAGTATTATTAAGTTTTAGTAAGTATAAATTAAGGATTATAGTACTATTATAGTTCTATCAATAAAGTATTTCTAAAAAGAAATACTTTTTAAATAGGGGTTAAAGTGGTAACTAGCTATAAAAACCTTTAAGCTTTATTTAGTTAGTTTTCTAGTACTTTACTTTATTAATTATAAGTAAGAAACTAATAGAATCTACTTACTTACTAATATAAATACTAAAGGATAAAATATTATATTTAGATAATAGTACTAGAATAAAAGATATATTACTAAGTATAAAGATAAAATCTAAATAGAAATAGCTTTTAATTATAATATAAAAAAAATTAAGCTTTAGTTAGTCTTACTTACTCTTATAAAACTTAAGAATTACCTATATAATATATAATTATTATAGAACTCGCGCACGCGTGAGGCGCGTATAAGCTATATTACTGCATACTTAGCTAAACAGCTAGACAGCTAGATAGGTAGAGCTGAAGATAGACGCTTTTATACCTATATCACTAAACCTACCTTTAGTAGCTATAAGGTTATAATAATAATTCACTCTTAATTAAGTTTATACTTATAATATAACCCCCCTATAAAAAGACTATAGCAAAATTCACCCTATATATAGGTATAATTCTAGAAATACTATATAAGTATTATAACTTATACCTTCTACTAGTTAAGGAAAATAGTATAGAAACCCTATATATTCCTATTTATAGGTAAACCCTCTAAATATTACTATATTAAGTTAAATATACGCCCTAGCTAAATAGACTAGCAGAATAGTAATAGTACTAGCTATATGATATAGGGCTAGTAGTATTATATATAGTGGGGCTAATTATATTAAGGCTAAATAGGTTACTAAAGCTCTAATAGCTTAGCTAATAGTAGCTTTACTAAACTTTCTAGTGAGGTACTATAAATACTACTATATAAGAGATAACTCTTTAACTAAAAAGGTTATTAGAAGAGGTTCTTATAGCTAGAAGTATTAAAACTCTACTATAAGTAGAGTTTTATACCCTTCCCTCTTCCTCTTTAATAGCTTATAATAAATCCTTCATAATATTAGTACTTAAGCTTATATATAGATACCTTAAGCTTAGTATACTTACTAATATAAATAATATATAAAGGTTTACTATAGAGTTTAATATTAATTAGATTAATAAAAACCTCTCTTTTTTTATATAGCTTAATATATTAAAATAGTATATAATTAGGATAATACTTAAGAGAACTCTTATTAATACCCCTATAGAGGACCTTAAGATATATACTTTAATTAATAATAAGTATATAAACTTAGTAGTAGAAGTAAATAGGGTCCTTATATACTCTATAGAGTAGCTCTTCTTTAAATAGGCTCTCTATAATACTAAGGTAGAGGTAGCCCTCTAGGGATTAAGAAGTACACCTTATACTAACTAATAGAGAGAGCGTTACTAATAATAGTATAGATAGTAGATAGCAAAGTAGTAATAGAGATAGTGTTTAATAGTAGCGTAGGTGATATATAGGAGAGATAGTAGGTTAATAGTTTAGTAGTTAGTAATTAAGTAATTAAGTAATTATAAACTATATTATTATTAAAGTGAAGTTAAAGATTATACTCTTATTTATAATTATATAACTAAAGGCTGTGTAAATTATTAGGAGGCGTAAAGTTAGGAGGTCTATTGCTCTAAGTAGGTAAAAATCACTATGAACAGCTAGAGGCCTTTAGTTATAACTTATAATATGCTTATTACTTATATAGAGGTTTATTAACTTCCTAAGAAATTAATTTATAAATAATAGCTAAATTTATTTATATAGATATAATTTACTATTATAAGATCTATTAACTCCTTATAGTTAATAGAAGCTTAGAAAATAAGGGATTTATATAGAAACCTAATTAAATTTATAAAAGATAATATCTTATTATTTTAATATATAATTTAAAAACTAATAGACTTATTAAGATGAGATATTAACCCCTTATTTATATCTTAATAACTTAATTACTTTAATTAAGATAAAGAGTATTATTTAATAGATATTAAACTAATGAAATATTAGAGATATAAAAACTAGACTCCTTTTCTATATATAAATATTTAAATAGCTATAAGTTAGTGATATTATTGTTTTTTATAATATAAAACTATTTATTAATTAAGATTCCTCTAATAAATTAAGTATACTAATTAGGTCTCTTTTATATTTAGTAAATATCTCTTCAAACTTCATTCTATATATTCAAAATACTAATAGAACTTCTAATTAAGTAGATAATAACTAGTAATTACTTAAAGAAATTTATAGTAAATAAGAATAGCTATTTAGATAATATCTCTAAAATAGAAGTCTAATCAAACTTAAAAAAAGCTCTAAGTAAAGTTTATAAGAAATAAATTAACTAAATCTTATTATATTTAGTTTAATAGAAATCTTAAATATTAGTAAGATATCTATATTAAAAGAAGTAAAAATTAATAATATTAATATTATTAAAATATAAAATAAGTAACTATAAGAATAAAAGAAAACCTTATAAACTAAAATTAATATCTAATATAAAGAAGAATAAAATAGTAATAAATATCTTTATAAAAATAAAAACTTTAATACTTAGTATAAAGATATAGAGGAACTAAAAGATAGCTAAATCTAAATTATTTATTAATCTTTATCTATTTTTAATAAGTAACTTAGCTTTATACTTATTAATATTTACTTACTTTTATATTACGATTTATAATGTGATCGGCCCTGCTATGTGTAGCGCTACTGGCCCTACGCTATGCAGCTGGCGCTGTTGCTATTCCACTAGTCTATTTAGCTAGAGCGCGCGTTTAACTTTATGTAGTGATATTTAGAGGGTTTACCTACTAGTAGGAATATATAGGGTTTCTATACTATTTTCCTTAACTAATAGAGGGTATAGGTTAAAGTACCTATATAGTGTTTCTAGAATTATACCTGCGTATAAGGTGAATTTTGCTATAGTCTTTTTGCGGGGGGCTGCGTTATAACTATAAACTTAATATTACGATTTATATTACGATTTATATTAAGATTTATATTAGTTATATATTTATACTATAGCTTTTATTTTTAAAATATATTCTATATATATAGAGGGAATATATTATAATAAAAACTAATAAAAACTAAAAAACTTAAAAAAACTAATACACCTTCCTAAAATTTTAAATCTAAGTTAATTTAAAAACTTTGCTAAAAACTACTATCTATTAAAACTATATTATATTCCTATCAATTACATTAAATTTATTTCTCTCTTTTTAAGTAGTTTATTTCACTAATAATAGCTTAAGTTATTATAGGATACTAAATCCCTAGAATATCCTTATCCTTATTAGAGTTAAACTTTTTATCCTAAGTATTAATTTAATTAAGAAATACTTTACATTACTCTATTATTATTATATTTAAGAGATAACTTATTTAATTATTAATAGAACACTTAATATCTCTACTATTTAAGTAAAGAGTATTATTAAGGGTTTCCCCTCTATAGATTACTTTTTTAAAATATCTAATTTACCTTATCTCTTTTTAGTTATAATTAAACTTATATAAATAAAGTAAACTTTTTTATGATATATATAGTTTAAATAAAATAGTTATTATAATTAGAAAAGTAATCTTAATAACTTTAAAAGCTATTATAGCCTATCTCTTAAAATATCTTTTATAAAAATAAAGGTTTAAGTATTATATATATATATATTAATATATATATATATTAGTAAGGTTTAATTACTTTCAACTTATTTATCTTCTAATATAATTTTTATTTAGAAATTAAGGTAACTTTTTATAATAATAACTCTATCAATAAAGAATAACTAGTTAAGAAGTACTTCTTCCTTCTTAGTTATAATTATATATACTATAGAGAACTTTAGAGATAGCTCTTAGAACTATTTTATTATAACTTTAGTAGAATCTTAAGTAGTAAACTTATCTATAAATTTAATTAATATTAAATAGAGCTAGTAAATCCCTTAATAGGAGTCTATAAGAGAGAAAGAGAGGTTTATAAATAAATTAGTATGTAACTTAGTTAGAGTTAAGATTAACTTATTATAACTAAAGTAAATATTATAATCTAATATAAATAAAACTTATTATCCTTATTTAGTTTATTGATAATAATAGTAACTAAGTAAGAATTAAAGAGAAGGGGAAAAGTTTATATAAAGTATGTTACTTTATAATAACTTAAGTTAATCTTAGTATCTAGATTATATTACTTAGAAGTAATTCAGCTAAACTAGGAATTATGAAAAATAATATATCTAGAGGAAAAGAGAAGAGATCTAACTAAGTAGAAGGAATACACCTTTTTATATCTAACTAGAGAGGTAGTTAATACTAAAAATAATAGCTATAATAGTTTAAAAAACATATTTACTATAGTAATTTATTATGAAGATAAAAAAGAATAACTTAAGGAATTTTCTTCACTATAAATCTAAGATTAACTACTTTAGAAAGAATATATTTATTTAAGTATTAATAATAAGAGTAAAATAGATATATTAATAGAAAGTATTACTACTTATAAAAAAGAGGTTTATAGCTTTAAGTATCTTATAAATAGATCTTAAAAAAACCTTAACTCTTCTCTAACTATATATACTAACTTCTTATTTTAAAATATATTATTATAAGTTTAACTAAGTACTTTATAACTATATTTAACTTAAGTTATTTTATAACTACTAAATATATACTAATTAGCTTTCTTTTCTTTACTAATTACTCTTTAGAACTTAAATTTACTTTTAAAAAGCTATAATTTCCCCTATTATATATATCAATCTAACTTTTAAAAGATTACTCTATATAACTAATTAGCTTCTTCTTTATTTAAATATTAAATATTGAGAAGGAATATTAATTACTAATACTAAAGCTAATTCCTAATATCTATAAAAAGAGGTATTTAAACTAAATACTCCTCTATAAAATATCTTTATATAATTATTTATTAATTACCCTACTTTTATAAGTATTTCTATATCTTACTATAAGACTTTAATTAAACCTAACTATTATTCATATAATTTAAAATTTATACCTCTTTTTTTCTTACTTATTATAATTCACTCTTAATGAAAATTATTAGTATTATAACTAATATCTTCTTATTTACTATATATTTATTTTCTTACCTTTTTCACTCTTTTTAAGATATTTAGTTACTATAACTTATATAAACTATAGTGTAGAACTATTTAATATATTTTATAACTATCTATATATTTAGATATCTTATAGTCTCTAATTACTATATAAAGACCTTATATACTTCTACTGCTAAGTTTATATATTTACTATTAATTGAAGTATATATCTTAAGGTCCTTTATAAAAGTATTTATAAGAGCTCTCTTAAGTATTATCCTAGTTATATACTCTTTATATATTAAGTTATATAAAGAAACAGATGTTTTTATTAATCTAATAAATATTAAATTCTATAATAAGTTTTTATATATTATTTATATTAATAGGTATAGTAAGTTAAAGTACCTATGTATTAGCAGTCTAGTTAACCTATATAAGTAGGTATTATAGTTCACTCTATATTTAGGTTCCCTATACTTTAAACCTAATAGTAGTACTTTAACTTATACTTAATCTTAATGAAATAAATAGATAAATCTTAATATAACTAGTTATTAATACTTATCTTAACTTATCCCTAAATATATAGAAGAGGGTAGGTAAGTAAGTAGGTAGGTAGTAGAATAGTAAAATATACTAGTAAGAGTATTATTTATACTATAGAACACTAATAGTATTTATAATAACTAAAGCCTAATAATAGCTTAAACCTACACTTAAGGGTATAAACTTAATAATATAACTCTTTATATAGCTAAAAGGGTTCTTATAGCTATAATATAAAAATTTAACTATTTAAATAAGGTCTTAAGTTTATTCCTTTTATCCTCTTATATATATAGTAACTTTATATAATATCCTTCCCCCTCTTTAAATATATATATAGTAACTTTATATAATATCCTTCCCCCTCTTTAAATATATATATAAGTTAAGTAAAGCTAAACTAAATAACTTAATTTATAAAACTAAAACAAGGATATTAAGGGTTCTAATTATAGCTTATTTACTTATACTAATAAAATAACCCTTCTTAAATTTACTTAGTAATACCTACTTAAAACTATAAATAATAAAAATAATCTATAGTAGTTATATAGCCTTAGATATAGTTAAAGCTATTAATAATAATTCTAACACTTATAAATATCTTATAAGCTTCCTTAAGATAACTAAAGTAGCTTAAGTACTTAAATATTAATAAGTAAGGAAAGGTGAATCTATTATTAAGAGTATAGCTAATATTAGTAGAGCTATAAAGACTATATAGTAGAGCGGAAGATATTATCTAAATAGTATACTAGTATAGAGGCCTCAGGGCCCTTATGCTAAGTAGAGTAGTGCAAACATCTAAACAGTAGAGGAGACTTTAATAGAAGATAGGCGTAGATTAAATATAGCGTAGAGATAGAGGTAGCTAGAGGAAGACAGTTAACTTAGTATATTATAATAGTTGAAGTCTGAAAGGATTAACTAATAGAGGAGCGTAGAGGTGAAGAAGATATTTAAGTCTATAGTTATATAACCTAAAGGTTATTAGTAGAGAGCAAGAGGACTAGTCTAGCTTTCGTAATTAATACTAGTTACATTTCATAATATAAGGCTAGCAGCCTTAAAGTACCTATATATAAGCTTAAGTATTAATATTATAAAGATTTCTTATAGGTTATAAAGTGAAGAAGAGGAAGAGGGAAAGGTATAGAGTTTTATATATAGTAGTAGCGTCTTTATACTTCTAGCTATAAGGACCTCTTAGTATAACCTCTCTAGTTAAAAAGTTATTTTTTATATAATAGTATATATATATATATATATATAGATAACCTCTTTATTTAAGGAGTTATCTCTCTTATAGTTATATTACTAAGCTATAAGAGCCTTAGTAACCTATTTAGCCTTAATATAATTAGCCTTATTATATATAGTATTACTACTACTAGCTTTATATTATATAACTAGTATTATTACTATTCTACTAGTTTATTTAGTTAGGGCGCGCGTCTAACTTTATAATATTTAGAGGGCTTACCTATTAATAAGAATATATAAGATCTCTATACTGTTTTCTTTAACTAATAGAGAGTATAAATTAAAATACCTCTATAGTATTTCTAGAATTATACTTATATATAGAGCAAATTTTACTATAGCCTTTTTATAAGAGGGCTATATTATAACTATAAACTTAATAAATACTGTTTAATTTATATCTATTTCTTCTTTAGAGATTAATTAATTAAAAACTAAAAGAGTATAGCGATTTATCTTATAATATACTCTTTACTTTATATAGCCCCCTTAGTAAGTCTTATTAAGGGAGTAAGTTATATAACTAGTATAAGCTTAATAAGCTTATAATTTAAGGATAGTTAGGAGGGTAACTTCTTCTTAAGTAATATATACCTTTTATAAACTTTTTAAAATCTTTTAACTATTAGTTCTTAATAGTTATAAACTTAATTTATTTAAATTTTAATTTACTTTTTTATTATTACTATAATATTTTATAGAATAAATAGAT